>NW_025301411.1:0-886 GCF_018294505.1 Triticum aestivum
ATGCCTGCATAGATGGACTTCTTGGGGTCATGGCAAGTACCAACAAAATAAATAAACATATTTATGGTTTGAAACCTATAAAACAAATTAACACTCGAATACATTTTTTTTGCACATACTACCACTCAAATAACTTTGCAAGTAGCAAAACAATAGTATGAAATTACTCAAAACTACCAAGATCCATTCTTGGAATCAATTCATTATCAGATAGAATGGTGTCCAGCCCTCTCCTATTACAACATCACATGCGATATAAATCAGATTTGTCAAGTTATAGGATTAATAAAAAAATTAATACACAATTTTACATGCCTACAACAAACTCATTGTCTTGATTATATGGACATTTTTTCTATTTACGCATAAATGTACTCACCGAACCGAGTTACTAAATTACCTCATGAAGTTTCAGGACGTCTTCACCTTTTTTTTGTGGGTGGAACGTCTCCACCACGAGCAAATTCCAAGTGAACTACGCTCTTGCACATATGCATTGTTGGAACTCTGAATTTCGTTATGTACATCTGTTTGAGCCTTCAAGCTTCTCTTTGTAAGCGGCTGCTTGTTCCAGAGGTGCAGCAAGCTCCATCAAGCTGTGATTCCGCGAGGAACACTGGTGGAAAAAAGGCCTTTGGTCGCGGTTCGCAACTGCCATTAGTCGCGGTTGCGCAACCGCGACCAAATAAGCGCGACTAAAGCCCCCCACCTTTAGTCGCGGCTGCTTAAGAACCGCGACTAACGGCCCGTCCACGTGGGCGCCAGGCGGCCGTCGGGGCGGAGGACCTTTAGTCGCGGTTCTTCTGGCCAACCGCGACTAAAGGCCGCCACAGGTTTAGGGTTAATTATCAAATTTTACCGTTTTTGTTAATTATCAAATTTTACC
>NW_025301412.1:0-886 GCF_018294505.1 Triticum aestivum
ACAACAAACATAAATGAGTAGGCACATCAGGGCTCAAACAACTCCTACTCATGCTAGTGGGTTTCATCTAATTACTGTGGCAATGACAGGTCATGCAGAGGATAAGGGGTTCAACTACCGCAGCAAGTAACAGTTGAATCGTTGTTGTCCTAATGCAGTAAAAGAGAGCAGGAGCGAGAGAGTGGGATTGTATCGGAATGAACAAGGGGGTTTTGCTTGCCTGGCACTTCTGAAGATAATATAGTTCTTCATCGGTGTCATCGATCTCATCGTCGGAACCACATCTATCGAGAGGGGACAATCACCGGCAACAGAGAAAGAACACAATCAACACATGGCGATATGCAGCAATATGATGCATGCTATGACATTGCAATATGCTATGTGTTTTAAGCTAATGCAACTAGTAACAAAGTTAAATGAAGTTGGTTTGAATCCTAAGTTCAAATTCAAACTTCATATGTGAAATTCAAATGCCATTTATGCAAATTGCCCTGTACAGCAACCCTAGGTTGTTCAAACATGCATGCAAATGCCATAAACAGATTCCTTGTATTTTTCTGATAATTTTTAATATATAAATTATTTCAATCTGAGCTACGGTTGAATTGATATGATTTTTTGAAGTTTTGAACATTTTCTGCAATTTCTGGATTATTTAAAATTAAACTAAATCCAGAAATAGATTTATTGCGTCAGCATGACATTGTCATGACGTCAACAGGTCAACCGAGTTGACTAGGGTCAAACCTGACGTGTGGGGGCCACACGTCAGCGACAAAGGGCTAATCCCGGTCAAACCCAGCGCTGACTGGGGTTTGACCAGGCCTGGGGCCCACTGTCAGAGGCTGTGGCCGGTTTAAGCAGCGGGGTTAACGCCTAATTG
>NW_025301413.1:0-886 GCF_018294505.1 Triticum aestivum
GATGATCATGTTGAACTTCCAGGCTATGGAGGCGACTTCTACGAGGACTACTACGGATCGGTCTGAGTTAGTGGTAGTATCACTAGTTTGCACTAGCTGTGTCTTCTATCGTCCCGCGTGACTCGTGGGATATGACCTAGTTTGTACTCTTTCCGGAGGTGTAGAAAAATAATGTATAGGAGCTTGGGATGCCTCCGATGAGATGTAATCCTCTTTTCACCATAATAGTACTTTGTTTGGTCTTGTACTAAACCCTGTATGGTGTGTATGACGATGGAATAAAGAAGCAGTTTCTGTATTTACCATGTCATACAGATGATCATCTTGCATTTCGAGTTATACCTTACATTCTATATCCTATGTCGGAATTTTATCATCCTGACTAAATCATTGTCTTGTTACCTAGGATGGTCAACACGCGCACTAACCCTGCTCCTCAAGAGCAGGCCGAAGGCAGTGAAGTCAGGGATGCAAATCTGCCTCATCCTCCTTCCCTAGCCGAGGTTATGATGGAAGCTGAGAGAAACAAGCGGGAGACCAACCGTTTGTTGGAGCGTATTGAACAGAATACAGCACACCATCAGAGGACTAACGTGGTGTCCCTCAGTGATTTTATCAAATTGCATCCACCCACGTTCCACCACTCCGTCGAGCCTCTCGACGCTGATGACTGGCTTCGCAGTATCTCTCACAAACTGCGTTCCGCGCTGGTAGCGGAGGCTGACAAGGTCACCTTTGCTGCATATCATCTTGAAGGCCCCGCCAGTCTATGGTGGGAGAATTATGGAGCTATGCGCCCGGCGGGCCATGTCACTACTTGGGCTGAGTTCAGCGAGGCTTTTCGTGAACATCACATTCCGGAGGGTCTCATGGACCGTAAACGTGA
>NW_025301414.1:0-886 GCF_018294505.1 Triticum aestivum
GCCTCTAGCACCGCCGAGTTCATGCACTGGTCGGAAAAGCCCATCAGCTGGAGCCAGGCCGACCACCCAGAGGTGATGCCTTCGCCTGGCTCCTACGCTATGGTCTTGGACGTCACCCTTGCGACGGAGAGGCGAGCCGCCAGATTTTCCCGCGTCCTGATAGACGGCGGAAGCAGTATCAACATACTGTACCGCGACACCATGGACAAGCTGAACATCAAAGCAAAGCAGCTCATGCCGAGCCGCACCGTCTTCCATGGTATCGTACCCGGCCTATCTTGCTCTCCAATCGGCAAGATCAAAATGGATGTTCTCTTCGGAGACAAAGATCACTTTCGCCGGGAAGCAATATGGTTCGAGGTGGTGGATTTGGAGAGCCCCTATCATGCACTACTTGGCCGACCTGCTTTGGCCAAGTTCATGGCTGTGCCCCACTATGCCTACCTGAAGATGAAGATGCCGAGCTCGAAGGGGATCATCACGGTAGCCGGCGACTACAAGAAGTCCACCAAGTGTGCCATGGCCAGCAGCCGGCTGGCCGAGTCCCTCGTGGTGGCCGAAGAGAAGAAGATGTTGGAACGGGTTGTGGCCATGGCCGGCAAGCAACCGGCCTTGTCCCCCAACCCCAAGGACTGTGATGCGCAGGGCTCCTTCCAGCCTGCGAAAGAGACGAAGAAGATACCTCTGGACCCGGAGCACCCGGAGAGGTTCGCCGTGATTGGGGCGAACTTGGACAGTAAATAGGAAGGCGAGCTCGCCGACTTCCTCCGTGAGAATCGAGACATCTTTGCATGGTCCCCAAAGGACATGCCGGGTGTTCCGAAGGATTTCGCCGAGCACAAATTACATGTCCGAGCTGATGCGAAGCCGGTCAAGCAACCCTTTC
>NW_025301415.1:0-886 GCF_018294505.1 Triticum aestivum
GCAAAACAGTGAGTAATAGTCCAAGAAGTGGGCCAGAATCGGCCAAAACTGTGAGTGTTGATGACTGACCTGGAAATGCAGTTTGGGGTTCAACAACTATGGAAATCGCTTCGGGGCCCCAAAACGGTGAGTAATAGTCAATGAAACGGGCCAGAATCGGCCAAAACCGGAGTGCTAAAGACCGACACGTAAACACACAACGGGGTTCGTCAATCGTTGAAATCACTCTGGGACCCCAAAACAGTGACTTATACTCCAAGAAGCAGGCCAGAATCGGCCAAAACTATGAGTGTTGATGACCGACACGTAAACGTCAACAACTATGGAAATCACTCCGGGACCCCAAAAAGGTGAGTAATAGCCCATGAAACGGGCCAGAATCGGCCAAAACCAAGAGTGCTGGCGACTGACACGTAAAGGCACCACGGGGTTCGTCAATCGTTGAAATCACTCCGGGACCCCAAAACAGTGATTAATAGTACAAGAAGCGGGCCAGAAACGGCCAAAACTGTGAGTGTTGATGACCGACACATAAACGAACCTTGGGGTTCAGCAACTATGGAAATCACTCCGGGAACCTAAAACGGTAAGTAATAATCCATGAAAAGGGCCAGAATCAGTCAAAACCGCGAGTGGTGATGACCGACACGTAGATGCACCACGGGGTTCGTCAATCGTTGAAATCACTCCAGGAGCCCAAAATAGTGAGTAATAGTCCAAGAAGCAGGCCAGAATCGGCCAAAACTGTGAGTGTGGATGACCGACACGTAAACGTACCTTGGGGTTCAACAACTATGGAAATTGCTTCGGGACCCCAAAACAGTGAGTAATAGTCCATGAAACGGGCAAGAATTGGCCAAAACCGCGAGTGCTAAAGACCGACACG
>NW_025301416.1:0-886 GCF_018294505.1 Triticum aestivum
CAAACTGTGATTGTTGATGACCGACATGTAAGCGCACCTTGGAATTCGACAACCATGGAAATCGCTTTGGGACCCCAAAACGGTGAGTAATAGTCCATGAAACGGGCCAGAATCGGCCAAAACTGCGAGTGTTGATGACCAACACGTAAGCACATCTTGGAGTTCAACAACTATGGAAATCGCTTCGGGACCCCAAAACCGTGAGTAATAGTCCACGAAACATGTCAGAATTGGCCAAAACTCTCAGTGTTGACGACGGACACATAAATGCACCCCGGGGTTCATCGATCGTGGAAATTGCTCTAGGTCTCTAAAACGCTGAGTGATAGTGCACGAAACGGACACGATTCGGCCAAATATGTGAGTGTTGATCACCGACACGTAAACGCACCAAGGGTTCGTCAATCATGGAAATGACTCCAAGACCCCAAAATAGAGTAATAGTCCAAGAAACGGGCCAGGATCGGCCCAAACTGTGATTGTTGATGACCGCCACGTAAGCGCACCTTGGAGTTCGACAACCATGGAAATCGCTTCGGGACCCCAAAACGGTGAGTAATAGTCCATGAAACGGGCCAGAATCGGCCAAAACTGCGAGTGTTGATGACCAACACGTAAGCACAGCTTGGAGTTCAACAACTATGGAAATCACTTCGGGACCCCAAAACCGTGAGTAATAGTCCACGAAACATGTCAGAATTGGCCAAAACTGTGAGTTTTGACGAAAGACACATAAATGCACCCCGGGGTTCATCAATCGTGGAAATCCCTCTGGGTCTCCAAAACGCTGAGTACTAGTGCACGAAACGGACACGATTCGGCCAAATATGTGAGTGTTGATGACCGACACGTAAACGCGCCCTGGGGTTCGTCAATCATGGAAATG
>NW_025301417.1:0-886 GCF_018294505.1 Triticum aestivum
TTCTCCTTGTTTCATCGTCTTGGTTGCGCCACGCTTTGACGACGTACTCGATTGTTTCGACGATCCGGCCGAGGGCTAAAATAAGAAAGAGTCGCGCGCGTTAGTACACACATATTTATTCAAATCAGTTAGTTTGTATCACCAGAGGCTCAATGTATATATATACCTCGGCGCCGGAGGTGGTTGCTACTTCCATTTGAAGATCGTCGTTTATCGACGTTTGTTCGGCATCATCTTGCTGACGGCGCCCTTCATCTTCACCGTCAAGGTTCAGATAAGAAGAGATATCATCTTCTTCTTCTCCGGTCGGCACATATAGAATATCGCCGTTTATGATGCCGAACATATGTGCTTCACCGTCCGGATCATAGTTGTCCATAATCGGGTCAGCTCTATCGTCCGCCATTATGTCAGTCCTGAAAACATGTAGTAAAAACAAAATAATTAAGTGAAGAAGGGGGGCGGTGGCGGTGGCGGTGGCGAAAGGGCGGTGGCAAAAGGAGGGGGCGAGGAAGGGGTGGGAGAGGGTGTCGCGGTAGAGCGCGAGACGGGGCGGCAGACGACGGCGTCACGGAGAGGGAGGCGAGGACAACACATTTATAACCCTCGTCGTCCCCTCTCGATCCCTAAAAAAACACCGCGCGCATCGCCGCCCCCCTCGCCGCCCCCTCTCCGTATATACGTTTTTTTTGTTAATTATCAAATTTTACGGTTTTTTTTGTTAATTATCAAGTTTTAAGTTATTTACCGTTTTTGTTAAACTAAGTTATTTACCGTTTTTGTTAATTATCAAATTTTACCGTTTTTTTGTTAATTAACTAGTTAAAAAATTCTCTCCCTCTCTCCCTCTCTCTCTCTGCTCTCTCTCTCTCTCTCTGCTCTCTGC
>NW_025301418.1:0-886 GCF_018294505.1 Triticum aestivum
AGTATGCATCATTCAAAGCGACGTCATCAATTCCCAACACGTTCTGACATCATTTCCTATTTTTCAGTCATTTACCGATTTGTTTAGAGAGCTAAATGACAGTGAAATTGAAAATCACTACAAAATGAACTCTGAAAATGTTGGAACTTGGCATGGTATCATCATTTCGCCCGCATAGCATGTGCAAAAGAGTAGAGAGGGTCACGGCGAAAACTGGACGCACCTCGTGTACAAACTGGACAATCTCTTTCGGAGTATCAGGGTTTCGGACGAGAACTCATCTGTTACACGGGCACTTCAATGTTTTTTAAACTTATTTGAACTCCAGCCTATTTTTGCGTTCAGTATGCAATATTCAAAGCGACGTCATCAATTTCCAACAGGTTCTGACATCATTTGCTGGTTTTCAGTCATTTACCCATTTGTTTAGAGAACTAAATGACGGTGAAATTGAAAATCACTACAAAATGAACTCTGAAAATGTTGGAACTTGGCATGGTATCATCATTTCGCCCGCATAGCATGTGCAAAAGAGTAGAGAGGGACACGGCGAAAACTGGACGCACGTCGTGTACAAACTGGACAATCTCTTTCAGAGTATCAGGGTTTCGGACGAGAACTCATCTGTTACACGGGCACTTCAATGTTTTTTAAACTTATTTGAACTCCAGCCTATTTTTGCATTCAGTATGCATCATTCAAAGTGACGTCATCAATTTCCAACATGTTCTGTCATCATTTGCTGTTTTTCAGTCATTTACCGATTTGTTTAGAGAGCTAAATGACGGTGAAATTGAAAATCACTACCAAATGAACTCTGAAAATGTTGGAACTTGGCAAACTGGACGCACCTCGTGTACAAACTGGACAATCTCTTTCGGAGTAT
>NW_025301419.1:0-886 GCF_018294505.1 Triticum aestivum
GTCTCGTCGTTCTGAGCAACTTTCATGTTGAAAATATTTTAATCCGAGTTACGGATTAAAAGATATGATTTTCTAAAGATTTTATTAATTTCTGGAATTTATTTAATTATTTAATTAATTCGGAAAATGGATTTATGACGTCAGCATGACGTCATGCTGACATCAGCAGTCAACAGGGGTTGACTGGGTCAAACTGACGCGTGGGTCCAATGGGACCCACCTGTCATGCTCTGTTAGGTTAATTAGGATTTAGTTAAACTAATTACTGTTTAGTTAGACTAACAGGTTAATTAGATTAATTAAGCAGGATTAATTAACTTAATTAATTTAGTTAATTAATTAATTAACTATTTATATATATATATTTAATTCTTTTTCTTTTTCATTTTTTTTAAAAACGTTCTGGGGGGTGGGGCCCCCCATGTCATAGGCAGGGGCCGGTCCAGTCAGCCTGGCTGACCGAGTCAACAGACCGGCCGGGCCCCTAGGGCCCACGGGTCAGTGACCCAGGGGTGGCCCCGGGTCGGCCACGTCGGCGGCCGGCGTTGGGGAACTCCGGTGGCCGTTTCGCGGCGGAGGGGGCGCCGGACCTCACCGGAATTCGTCGTCCGGCGGCCAAAAGGGGCGCGGGCGGTTGCGTTCAAACGGGGCGACGACGACGCGCCCAACGGTGGCAGTGGCACGGCCGGACTCGGCCGGAAACGGCGCCGGCGAGCGGCGGAGGCTGCGGGGTGGTTCGGGCGCGAGACGACCCGGCGACCACGGGCATAACGGGAAGGCCAGGGGGGTGCGCGACGCGCTGAGCACAAGGGGCTCGGCCCCGTGACCATTTGGTCACCGGAAGGGCGCCGGCGACGAGGTCCGCGACGGGAGGGCGCTCGGGTGC
>NW_025301420.1:0-886 GCF_018294505.1 Triticum aestivum
GAGAGAGAGGCTACTTGGGAGCGAGAAGATCGTCTTCGACTGGAGTACCCCGCTTTCTTTCCGTCGACCCCTAAATCTCGGGACGAGATTCTTTCAAGTGGGGGCGAGTTGTCACATCCCTAGTCTGGTATGACCTAGGCTAGCTAGCCATTTGTGCATCATATTTAAATTTCATTTTAATTTTGAAATGAGGATTGGTGGAACCCTCAGAATCATTTTTGAAAATGACCCAAATAAAAATCTCTCCAAAAAGGGTCCAAGAAAATGCTCATGATGCCCTCTAAAAATATTGGACAGAGATAACAATCAAAACAATATTTTTAGGAGCTCATGGACATTTTATTTTGGCTATTTGGATTAATTCGATAAATATTTGCATTGGGAATATATTTCTATATATATGAAATATGGCCCAAAAATTATGCCATTTATAAAAGAGCTCTGGAATAATATATCCAGCTCCTGCAAAAATTGGCATAATAAAATTAAATGATTTGATATATTTATTAAATCAAACAAATGTCAGAAAATTAAAAAAAAAGAGAACAGAAAGAAAAGGAAGGAGGACTTACCTGGGCCTCCCCTCCCCTGCGCAGCCCAGCAGCAGCAGGCCGGCCCAGCCAGGAGGCGGCCCAGCCCGCCTGGCCCCCCTCCCTTGTCGCCTTCCTCCTCTGCCAGGGGGACGGGCGTGTGCCCGACGCTCGCCGGCACGCGCGCGCGCCACCTCCCCCCCTGCTGGCCACCTCCTGCTTCCCCGAACCCCTCCCCATGCCACGGAGACGGCCACGCACCCCAGGCCCTCTCATTCCTCCTCCCCCCATGCTTATCCCCTCCTCTGGCTCCCCCTCACTTCCACCGAACGCGGCTGCCGCCGCCGATGAGAACC
>NW_025301421.1:0-886 GCF_018294505.1 Triticum aestivum
TCTGCTCACTTCACTTCACTCAGCTCACTTCACAATTTTCAGAAGGGGGTGCTGGGTTTTCTTTTGGTTCCTCCTATGCACACAAGGTGTTTGATGAAATGCCTGAGAGCCTGAAACAAACATGATATGAAGTGTCCGAGCCACACTTGAGCTTTCTCATTTATTTTTCCTCCGCGATCGCGGTTAGCAACTTGAACCTTTCATGTGTCATTGATAAAATATGCATGTGTGTAGTTCATTGTTTAATTGTATTATTTCTAGCTAGTTAGTTTAACAAATGCATGATGGTTAATTATATACTTTATATAATAATAATACAGATGAATCGACAATGGATGTACGGTCCCCGACTCTCCGGCGAGTTCACTACGGGTTTGAAAGATTTCCTCGTAGTGGCAAATGCGAACAAGCAGCAAGGTTTTATTATCTGTCCATGTGCTGTCTGTAAGAATCAGAAGGGTTACTCCTCCTCAAGAGACGTTCACATGCACCTGCTTCGGCACGGTTTCATGCGAAGCTATAATTGTTGGACCAAGCATGGAGAAAGAGGGGTTAGAATGGAAGAAGATGAAGAAGGGGATGATATTGATGACAACTATCATGATCATTTCGGTGATACTTTCATGGAGGATGATGCTGAAGGTGGGGAAGGGTTAGGTGAAGGTGAAGAAGAGGCACATGATGAGCCCGCTGATGATCTTGGTCGGACCATTGCTGATGCACGGAGACGCTGCGAAACTGACAAGGATAGGGAGAATTTGGATCGCATGTTAGAGGATCACAAAAAGTCGTTGTATCCAGGATGCGATAATAGTCTGAAAAAGCTGGGCTGCACACTGGATTTGCTAAAATGGAAGGCACAGGAAGGTGTAGGTGACTCATCATT
>NW_025301422.1:0-886 GCF_018294505.1 Triticum aestivum
AAACAAAAGGCACATCCTTCTTTGTAAGCTCGTTGAGAGGTGCAGCAATGGTGCTAAAATCTCTCACAAAACGCCTATAGAAACCAGCGAGTCCAAGAAAACTCCGCACTTGTGTGACCGTTTTGGGCTGCGGCCAACTCTCAATAGCTTCAATCTTGGCTTTATCAACTTCAATTCCCTGTGGAGTAACAACATAGCCAAGAAAAGATACTCGGTCGGTGCAAAAGGTGCACTTCCCAAGGTTACCAAACAAACGTGCATCACGTAGAGCAATAAAAACAGCACGTAAATGTTCCAAATGTTCTTCCAAAGATTTGCTATAAATCAGTATATCATCAAAATAGACCACCACAAATCGTCCAAGGAAAGCACGTAAAACTTCGTTCATTAGTCTCCTGAAAGTACTAGGTGCATTAGTTAACCCAAAAGGCATGACTAACCACTCATATAAACCAAACTTAGTTTTAAATGCAGTTTTCCATTCATCTCCCAATTTCATACGAATTTGATGGTATCCACTACGCAAATCAACTTTGGAGAATATTGTAGAGCCACTCAATTCATCAAGCATATCATCGAGCCTAGGAATAGGATGACGATAACGAATAGTAATATTATTAATGCCTCTACAATCAACACACATACGCGACGTACCATCCTTTTTAGGCACGAGTATAATAGGAACAGCACAAGGACTAAGAGATTCGCGTATATAACCTTTGTCGAGCAGCTCCTGTACTTGACGCATAATCTCCTTCGTCTCCTCTGGATTGGTACGGTATGGTGCACGGTTGGGTAGCGATGCACCGGGAATTAAGTCAATTTGATGCTCAATCCCTCGAATAGGTGGTAATCCCGGTGGCACGTCTTGTGGGAAGACGTCAGC
>NW_025301423.1:0-886 GCF_018294505.1 Triticum aestivum
TGGACTATTACTCATAGTTTTGGGGTCCCGAACTGATTTCCATGCTTGTTGAACAACATGGTGCGCTTACGTCTAGGCCATCAACATTGACAGTTTTGGCCGATTCTGGCCCGTTTCGTGGACTATCACTCACTATTTTGGGGTCTCGCAGTGACTTCCACGATTAACGAACCCTGGCGTGCGTTTACGTGTCGGTCATCAACTGGCAGTTTTGACCGATTCTGGCCCGTTTCATGGACTATTACTCACTGTTTTGGGTCCCGGAGTGATTTCCATGATTAATGAACCCTTGGGTGCGTTTACGTGCCGGTCATCAACACTCGCAGTTTTTGTCGATTCTGACCCGTTTCATGGACTATTACTCACCCGTTTGGGGTCACAAAGTGATTTCCATGCTTGTTAAACTCCAAGATGCACTTACGTGTCGGTCGTCAACACTCATAGTTTTGGCCGATTCTGGCCCGTTTCATGGACTATTACTCACTATTTTAGGGTCCCGGAGTAATTTCCATGATTAACGAACCCTGGGGTGCGTTTACGTGTCGGTCGTCAACACTCACGGTTTTTGTCGATTCTGACCCGTTTCGTGGACTATTACTCACCGTTTTGGGGTCAGAAAGTGATTTCCATGCTTGTTGAACCCCAAGGTGCGCTTACGTGGAGGTCATCAACATTGACAGTTTTGGCCGATTCTGGCCCGTTCCGTGGACTATTACTCACTGTTTCGGGGTCTCGGGGTGACTTCCACGATTAATGAACCCTGGGGCGCTATTACGTGTCGGTCATCAACACTAGCAGTTTTGGCCGATTTTGGCCCATTTCATGGACTAATACTCACTGTTTTGGGGCCCTGAGTGATTTCCAGGATTAACGAACCCTGGGGTGC
>NW_025301424.1:0-885 GCF_018294505.1 Triticum aestivum
ACCCTGATACTCCGAAAGGGATTGTCCAGTTTGTACACGAAGTGCGTCCAGTTTTTGCCGTAACCCTCTCTGCTCTTTTGCACATGCTCTATGGGCGAAATGATGATACCATGCCAAGTTTCGACATTTTCAGAGTTCATTTTGTAGTGATTTTCAATTTCACGGTCATTTAGCTCTCTAAACAAATCGGTAAATGACTGAAAAATAGCAAATGATGTCAGAAAGTTTTGAAAATTGATGACGTCGCTTTGAATGGTGTGTACGAAACGCAAAAAAGTCTGGAGTTGTAATAAGTTTTAAAAAATGAAGTGCCCATGTAACAGATGAGTTCTCGTCAGAAACCCTGATACTTCGACAGAGATTGTCCAGTTTGTACACGAAGTGCGTCCAGTTTTTTCCGTAACCCTCTCTACTCTTTTGCACATGCTATGTCGGTGAAATGATGATACCATGCCAAGTTTCGACATTTTCACAGTTCATTTTGTAGTGATTTTCAATTTCACGGTCATTTAGCTCTCTAAACAAATCGGTAAATAACTGACAAATAGCAAATGATGTCAGAAAGTGTTGAAAATTGATGACGTCGCTTTGAATGGTGCGTATGGAACGCAATAAAGTCTGGAGTTGTAATAAGTTTAAAAAAGTGAAGTGCCAGTATAACAGATGAGTTCTCGTCCGAAACCCTGATACTCCGAAAGAGATTGTCCAGTTTATACACTAAGTGCGTCCAGCTTTTGCCGTAACCCTCTCTACTCTTTTGCACATGCTATGTGGGTGAAATGATGATACCATGCCAAGTTTCGACATTTTCAGAGTTCATTTTGTAGTGATTTTCAATTTCACGGTCATTTAGCTCTCTAAACAAATCGGTAAATGACTGAAAAA
>NW_025301425.1:0-885 GCF_018294505.1 Triticum aestivum
CCCGGTGCGACGCTCAGGTGGCATTGCTACCCCCCAGGGCCCCCGTCCCGCCTAACCCTGTAGCGTTTGACCACGGGATCTAGCCCTTTGACTTTTCACGGACGGGCTTTGAGCAGTGGACCTATCCACCCGGTTGTGGTAGGTCAGCCCATAGGAACACTTTGGAGCAACATCCGGGACAGACCCACAGCAAGATCCCCTCCGTGTAGACACGACGCGTCCGTTTCCCCCTCCAGGTGCCGGCGGCGGCGCCGTCCGTGAGGGGGGGCACACCCCGGAGACGCGTGCCGGGCGTTTGCACCCGCCACAACACTTCCAGACTTGTGAGAGGCCGCCTGCGCAAGATTTGGCGGCCTGCTAGCCCCCGGAGGCCGCCGGCCACAGTCGTAGACACGCGAAGAGCAATCCGCATAGAGGGAATTCTTCAGATACTACTCCATCACGAACAATTATGAAAAATTACCATCAGTCCTACAGCACATGTGCCCGCGTCGTGTAAAAAATCACGATTTTATCGCGCTCCGAGTATTTAATAATATTCACGCCGCATCGTTACCGCAGAACGTCTACTACCGTGTCATCGCCGTTCGTGAGGGGGGACACCCCCCGGAGACGCGTGCCGCCTCTTCGGACATGCCACCACACCACCACGCATGTATGGGGGCCCGGTGCGACGCTCGGGTGGCATTGCTACCCCCAGGGCCCCCGTCCCGCCTAACCCTGTAGCGTTTGACCACGGGATCTAGCCCATTGACTTTTCACGGACGGGCTTTGAGCAGTGGACCTATCCACCCGGTTGTGGCAGGTCAGCTCATAGGAACACTTTGGAGCAACATCCGGGCCAGACCCACAGCAAGATCCCCTCCGTGTAGACCCGACGCGTCC
>NW_025301426.1:0-885 GCF_018294505.1 Triticum aestivum
GAAAATTGATTATGTGGCTTTGAATGGTGCATTTTGAACACACAAAAACTATGGAGTCCAAATAAGTACAAAAAATGAAATCCCTTTGTAACAGACGAGTTTCCGTTTGAAACCCTGATACTTCAAAAGAGATTGTCGGTTTTGTACACGAAGTGCATCCAGGTCTTGCCTTAACCCTCTCTACTTTCTTGCACATGCTATGTGGGTGAAATGATGATACCATGCCAACTTTCAACCTTTTCAGAGTTCATTTGAAATGCTTTTCAATTTTAGGTTCTTATAGCTCACAATTTTCAGTAAGTGCATGAAAAATAACAAATGAACTCAGAGAGGGTTGAAAATTGATTATGTGGCTTTGAATGGTGCATTTTGAACACACAAAAACTATGGAGTCCAAATAAGTTCAAAAAATGAAATCCCTTTGTAACAGACGAGTTTCCGTATAAACCTTGATACTTCGAAAGAGATTGTCTGTTTTGTACACGAAGTGCATCCAGGTTTTGCATTAACCCTCTCTACTTTCTTGCACATGCTATGTGGGTGAAATGATGATACCATGCCAACTTTCAACATTTTCAGAGTTCATTTGAAATGCTTTTCAATTTCAGGGTCTTATAGCTCAAAATATTCAGTAAATGCATGAAAAATAACAAATGAAGTGAGCAAGGGTTGAAAATTGATGATGTGGCTTTGAATGGTGCATTTGAACACAGAAAAACTATGGAGTTCAACTAAGTTCAAAAAATGAAATCCCTTTGTAACAGACGAGTTTCCGTATGAAACCCTGGTACTTCGAAAGAGATTGTCTGTTTTGTACACGAAGTGCATCCAGGTTTTGCCTTAACCCTCTCTACTTTCTTGCACATGCTATGTGGGTGAAATGAT
>NW_025301427.1:0-885 GCF_018294505.1 Triticum aestivum
TCTCCGGTGCGTGGCCCCCCTCACGAACGGCGCCGCCGCCGGCACCCGGAGGGGGGAAACGGACGCGTCGAGTCTACACGGAGTGGATGTAGCTGTGGGCCTGGCCCGGATGTTGCTCCAAAGTGTTCCTATGGGCCGACCTAACACAACCGGGTGGAGAGGTCCACTGGTCAAAGCCCGTCCGTGCAAAGTCAAAGGGCTAGATCCCGTGGTCAAACGCTACAGGGTTAGGCGGGACGGGGGCCCTGGGGGGGTAGCAATGCCACCGGAGCGTCGTACCGGGCCCTCATACATGCGGGGTGGTGTTGTGGCATGTCCGAAGAGGCGGCACGCGTCTCCGGGTTGTGGCCCCCCTCACGGACGGCAATGAAACGGTGGTAGACGTTCTGCGGTAAAGATGCAGCGTGAATATTATTAAATACTTGGAGCGCGATAAAATCATGAGTTTTTTACACAACGTGGGCACATGTGCTATAGGACTGATGGTAATTTTTCATAATTTTTTGTGATGGAGGAGTATCTGAACACTTCCCTCTACGCGGATTGCTCTTCGCACGTCTACGACTGTGGCCGGCGGCCTTCGGGGGGTAGCATACCGTAAAATCTTGCGTAGGCGGCCTCTCACAAGTCTGGAAGTGTTGAGGCGGTTGCAAACGCCCAGCACGCGTCTTCGGTGCGTGCCCCCCCCTCACGAACGGCGCCGCCGCCGGCACCCGGAGGGGGGAAACGGACGCGTCGGGTCTACACGGAGTGGATGTAGCTGTGGGCCTGGCCCAGATGTTGCTCCCCGGTGTCCCTCTGGGCCGACCCGACACAACCGGGTGGAGAGGTCCACTGGTCAAAGCCCGTCCGTGCAAAGTCAAAGGGCTAGATCCCGTGGTCAAA
>NW_025301428.1:0-885 GCF_018294505.1 Triticum aestivum
CGTCAGCTCCCTTCGGAACTGATTGTCCGCCAGGACCCTTTCCAAAGATGACTTTCAAATCCTTGACCATATCAAATACCTCAGCACCAGTGCGTTCCGCAGGCTTCGGCCGGTGATCTGCCTTGCCGTTGTAATGCTTGCCTTTCTTTCTTACTGGATGAATTTTCGGAAGAAATCGACGATGCCCAAGGTACACGTTCTTCTTACAATTTGGCAAATGTACACTTTCAGTCTCATGTAAGCAGTGCGTGCATGCATTGTATCCCTTATTTGACAGTCCCGAAAGGTTACTAAGAGCAGGCCAATCGTTGATGGTTACGAAAAGCAACGCTCGTAGGTCAAATTACTCTTGTTTGTGCTCATCCCACACACGGACACCACCCCACAGCTGTAAAAGTTCATCAACTAATGGCCTTAGGTACACATCGATGTCATTGCCGGGTTGCTTTGGACCTTGGATGAGCACTGGCATCATAATGAACTTCCGCTTCATGCACAACCAAGGAGGAAGGTTGTAGATGCATAGAGTCACGGGCCAGGTGCTATGGCTGGAGCTCTGCTCGCCAAAAGGATTCATGCCATCCGTACTTAGAGCAAATCTTATGTTCCTTGCGTCAGCTGCAAAATCTTTGAACCATATGTCGATCTTTCTCCATTGCGTTCCATCTGCGGTGTGTCTCAACTCCCCGTCCGACTTACGGTCCTCTTTGTGCCATCGCAACAACTTGGCATGCTCTTTGTTCCTGAACAGACGTTTCAACCGTGGTATTATAGGAGCATACCACATCACCTTGGCGGGAACCCTCTTCCTGGGTTTCTGGCCCTCAACATCGTCACCAGGGTCATCGCCTCTGATCTTATAACGCAATGCAGTGCATACCGGGC
>NW_025301429.1:0-885 GCF_018294505.1 Triticum aestivum
TCAACTAGGCCGTGTCCGATCATCACGTGAGACGGACTAGTCATCATCGGTGAACATCTTCATGTTGATCGTATCTACCATACGACTCATGCTCGACCTTTCGGTCTCCGTGTTCCGAGGCCATGTCTGCACATGCTAGGCTCGTCAAGTTAACCCTAAGTGTTTTCGCTGTGTAAAACTGTCTTACACCCGTTGTATGTGAACGTAAGAATCCATCACACCCGATCATCACGTGGTGCTTAGAAGCGACGAACTGTAGCAACGGTGCACAGTTAGGGGAGAACACTTCTTGAAATTTTGTAAGGGATCATCTTATTTACTACCGTCGTCCTAAGCAAACAAGATGCATAAACATGATAAACATCACATGCAATCAAATAGTGACATGATATGGCCAATATCATTTTGCTCCTTTTGATCTTCATCTTCGGGGCTGCATTATCATCATCGTCACCGGCACGACACCATGATCTCCATCATCGTGTCTTCATGAAGTTGTCACGCCAACGACTACTTCTACTTCTATGACTAACGCGTTTAGCAATAAAGTAAAGTAGTTTACATGGCGTTCTTCAATGACACGCAGGTCATACAATAAATAAAGACAACTCCTATGGCTCCTGCCGGTTGTCATACTCATCGACATGCAAGTCGTGAATCCTATTACAAGAACATGATCAATCTCATACATCACATATCATTCATCACATTCTTCTTGGCCATATCACATCACATAGCATACCCTGCAAAAACAAGTTAGACGTCCTCTAATTGTTGTTGCATGTTTTACGTGGCTGCTATGGGTTTCTAGCAAGAACGTTTCTTACCTACGCAAGACCACAACGTGATATGCCAATTGCTATTTACCCTTCATAAGGACCCTTT
>NW_025301430.1:0-885 GCF_018294505.1 Triticum aestivum
TCTCCCGAACCCGTAGGGTCTACACACTTAAGGTCCGGTGACGCTAGGGTTGTAGAGATATATGTATGCGGAAACCCGAAAGTTGTTCGGAGTCCCGGATGAGATCCCGGACGTCACGAGATGTTCCGGAATGGTCCGGAGGTAAAGATTTATATATGGGAAGTCTTATTTTGGTCGCCGGAAAAGTTTCGCGCTTTATCGGTATTGTACCGGGAGTGCCGAAAGGGGTCCGGGGGTCCACCAGCCCCGGGGGGCCACATGGGCTGTAAGGGGTGCGCCTTGGCCTATATGGGCCAAGGGCACCAGCCCCAAGAGGCCAATGCGCAAGAGATAAGAAAAAAGGGAGAGTCCTAAAGGGGGAAGGCACCTCCGAGGTGCCTTGGGGGGGAAGGAATCCCCCCTGGCCGCACCCTTCCTTGGAGGAAGGGGCAAGGCTGCCCCCCCCCCCCTCTCCCTTGGCCCTATATATAGTGGGGGGAAGGGAGGGCAGCAACATCTAAGCCTTGGGCGCCTCCCTCCTCCCCTGCAACACCTCTCTCTCTCTCTCGCAGAAGCTTGCGAAGCCCTGCCGGAGACCTGCTACATCCACCACCACGCCGTCGTGCTGTTGGATCTCCATCAACCTCTCCTCCCCCCTTGCTGGATCAAGAAGGAGGAGACGTCGCTGCACCGTACGTGTGTTGAACGCGGAGGTGCCGTACGTTCGGCACTCGGTCATCGGTGATTTGGATCACGGCGAGTACGACTCCGTCATCCACGTTCATTGGAACGCTTCCGCTCGCGATCTACAAGGGTATGTAGATGCACTCCTTTCCCCTCGTTGCTAGTAGACTCCATAGATGCATCTTGGTGAGCGTAGGAAAATTTTAAATTATGCTACGATTC
>NW_025301431.1:0-885 GCF_018294505.1 Triticum aestivum
TCTTTGTGTTTAAATTAGTAATGATTCCTTCTTCCTATTTGCATATGCTACAAATTGCTTGTCTTGATAAAAAAATTCCCTATAAAATGCCTATGCATAGGAAGTATGTTAGACTTAAACTTGTTTTTCACATGCTATATGATGCTCTCTTTGTGCTTCAATTCTTGTCTTTCATGCGAGCATCATTAAAATTGTCAATGCCTAGCTAAAAGGCTTTAAAGAAAAAGCGCTTGTTGGGAGACAACTCAATATTTTTTCTTTCTTTTTTATGAGTTTATGAAATATTACTTCTGTAATGATTGTATTTTATTGTAATAATTAGTGTTTGATCCAATTAAGACCTTTGGGATGATCTTTGCTGATAGTTGATTTGATTTTGCTGGAAAATAGAAACTTTTGTGTCCATTAGTAGAATTGTTAAAATTCACTGGAGCGTGATAAAATTCTGAATGATTTACACAAGGTTGATATACAAATTGCCTATGTTTTCCTAATTGGTCAGAATTTTTGGAGTTGCAAAAGTTGGGCTAAAGTCCAGATTACTACAGACTATTTTGTTTTTGACAAATTCTATTTTCATTGTGTTGTTTGCTCTTTTTGATGAATGTATGGGTAGTATCCGGGGGTATGAACCATGGATTAGTTAGAATAGAGTAGATATAACACCAATATAAAATTGTAATGAGTTTACAATAGTACCTAAAGGTGGTTGTGTGCTTTGTTTCTCTAACGAATCTCACGAGTTTTCTGTTGAGTTTTGTGTTGTGAAGTTTTGAAGTTTTGAGTGAAGTTTTGATGAACTACGGAATAAGGAGTGGCAAGAGCCTAAGCTTGGGGATTCCCAAGGCAACCCAAGGTAATATCCAATGACAACCAAGCATCTAA
>NW_025301432.1:0-885 GCF_018294505.1 Triticum aestivum
CATTGGCTAAGCCGGTCCGGCCGACGTGCCGCGGCCGGCCGCCTCGAAGCTCCCTTCCCAACGGGCGGTGGGCTGAATCCTTTGCAGACGACTTAAATACGCGACGGGGCATTGTAAGTGGCAGAGTGGCCTTGCTGCCACGATCCACTGAGATCCAGCCCCATGTCGCACGGATTCGTCCCTCCCCCACAACTCTCCTTCACCAACTAAGGTTCCAAAATGGTAGCCAAATTCTGCACCTCTAAGTCATGGTCAAAAGGAATGGCAAAGTCCCTTGTAAGACATACGCAAGCACCCGATAAGGCCAGCGGAAACAACACTCAAAACTATACGTGACAAATGACCAAGATACTTGGCCGATTCATGCGGATGCCGTCATCACAGGCTACACGGCTAAGTCATGGTCAAGACATATGGTGAAGTCCGTTATATGACATATGCAATCACTCCAAAAGACCAGTGGCGAGCACACTGAAAACTATATGTGCCAAGTGACCAAGATACTTGACCGATTCATGCGGATGCCTTCGTCCCAGGCTACACGGGTAAGTCATGGTCAAGACAAATGGTAAAGTCCCTTGTATGACATACGCAATCACTCGATAAGGCCAGTCGCGAGCACACTCAAAACTATTTGTGCAAGTGACCAAGATACTTGGCTGATTCATACATGTGATGTCATCACAAAGAAAGTGTTAAAGGAGACACGGGCAAGAGTGGTGGACGGAACTGGACGCGCACCATGGAAAATTAGGCAAAACCACGTACAGAGACTCGTACACGGGGACACAGGAAAAAAGTGGCCGACGCCCGTCGTGGACGGAAGTGGATGCGCGCCATGGAAAACTGGGCAAAACCACGTACGAGGCACACACACGTACACGG
>NW_025301433.1:0-885 GCF_018294505.1 Triticum aestivum
AAGTGATTTCCATGCTTGTTGAACCCCAAGGTGCGCTTACGTGGAGGTCATCGACATTGACAGTTTTGGCCGATTCTGGCCCGTTCCGTGGACTATTACTCATTGTTTTGGGGTCTCGGAGTGACTTCCACGATTAACGAACCCTGGGGTGCGTTTACATGTGGGTCATCAACAATCGCAGTTTTGGCCGATTCTGGCCCGTTTCATGGACTATTACTCACTGTTTTGGGGTCTCGCAGTGACTTCCATGATTAACGAACCCTGGGGTGCGTTTACGTGCCGGTCATCAACACTCGCAGTTTTTGTCGATTCTGACCCGTTTCATCGACTATTACTCACCGTTTTGGGGTCACAAAGTGATTTCCATGCTAGTTGAACTCCAAGGTGTGCTTACGTGTCGGTCATCAACACTCATAGTTTTGGCCGATTTTGGCCCGTTACATGGACTATTACTCACTCTTATAGGGTCCCGGAGTAATTTCCATGATTAACGAACCCTGGGGTGCGTTTACGTGTCGGTCATCAACACTCACGGTTTTTGTCGATTCTGACCCGTTTCGTGGACTATTACTCACTGTTTTGGGGACGCGGAGGGACTTCCACGATTAACGAACCCCGGGGTGCGTTTACGTGATGGTCATCAACACTTGCGGTTTTTGTCGATTCTGACCCGTTTCGTGGACTAGTACTCACCATTTTGGGATCCCGAAGTGATTTCCATGCTTGTTGAACAACAAGGCGCGCTTACGTGTCGGTCATCAACACTCGCGGTTTTTGTCGATTCTGACCCATTTCGTGGATTATTACTCACCGTTTTGGGGTCACAAAGTGATTTCCATGCTTGTTGAACCCCAAGGTGCGCTTACGTGGAGGTCATCGACATTG
>NW_025301434.1:0-885 GCF_018294505.1 Triticum aestivum
GTCCCGAAGTGATTTCCAAGACTAACGAACCCCGGGGTGTGTTTACGTGTCGGTCCTCAACACTCGTAGTTTTGGGTGATTCTGGCCCGTTTTGTGGACTATTACTCACTGTTTTGGGGTCCCGGAGTGATTTCCACGATTGACGAACCACGTGGTGCGATTACGTGTCGGTCATCAACACTTGCTGTTTTTGTCGATTCTGACCCGTTTCGTGGACTATTACTCAATATTGGGGTCCCGAAGCGATTTCCATGGTTTTTGAACCCCGGGGTGCCAACACTCGCAGTTTTGGCTGATTCTTGCCCGTTTCGTGGACTATTACTCACCGTTTTTGGGTCCCAAAGCGATTTCCATGGTTGTCGAACCCCAAGGTGCGCTTACGTGTCGGTCATCCACACTCGCAATTTTTGTCCATGCTAACCCGTTTCATGGACTATTACTCAGTTTTGGGGTCCCGAAGCGATTTCCATGGTTGTCGAACCCCGGGGTGCGTTTACTTGTCAGTCGTCAACACTCACAATTTTGGCCAATTCTGGTCCGTTTCCTGGACTATTACTCACCGTTTTTGGGTCCCGAAGTGATTTCCACGACTAACAAACCCTGGGGTGCGTTTACGTGTCGGTCATCAACACTCGTAGTTTTGGCTGATTCTGGCCCGTTTCGTGGACTATTACTCACTGTTTTGGGGTCCCGGAGTGATTTCCACGATTGACGATCCACGAGGTGCGTTTACGTGTCGGTCATCAACACTCGCCGATTCTGGCCTGTTTCATGGACTATTACTCACTGTTTTGGGGTCCCGGGTTAATTTCCACGATTAACGAACCCTGGGATGCGTTTACGTGTCGATCATCAACACTCACGGTTTTTGTCGATTCTAACATG
>NW_025301435.1:0-885 GCF_018294505.1 Triticum aestivum
CTCCCTCTCAACCGCACCAGTGCACGCTTGCCGCGCCACAACGCCGACGCTGGGCCCGTGAATCGTGAGCACCCAGCTATGACTTACCGCACTCGTGCAAAATAATAAAACACGGTAAATATATTACTTACACGTGCGTTTTGTTTTGCAAGCGGCGCGAAAAAAATTAAAAAGGGAATGCAACACGAGGACTTCCCAGGAGGTCACCCATCCTAGTACTACTCTCGCCCAAGCACGCTTAACTTCGGAGTTCTGATGGGATCCGGTGCTTTAGTGCTGGTATGATCGCATCCGACATGTTACCCCGGTCTTCGTCCCTTATCCTTGCCCCTCCCAGCTCCACTACAAAGACGATTGCACATTGCTTTGGCCGCTACCTCTCAACTACGGAGACGAGTTTAACGCGGTTTCCACCCCTCCCTCTCAACCGCACCAGTGCACACTTGCCGCGCCACAACGCCGACGCTGGGCCCGTGAATCGTGAGCACCCAGCTATGACTTACCGCACTCGTGCAAAATAATAAAACACGGTAAATATATTACTTACACGTGCGTTTTGTTTTGCAAGCGGCGCGAAAAAAATTAAAAAGGGAATGCAACACGAGGACTTCCCAGGAGGTCACCCATCCTAGTACTACTCTCGCCCAAGCACGCTTAACTTCGGAGTTCTGATGGGATCCGGTGCTTTAGTGCTGGTATGATCGCATCCGACATGTTACCCCAGTCTTCGTCCCTTATCCTTGCCCCTCCCAGCTCCACTACAAAGACGATTGCACATTGCTTTGGCCGCTCCCTCTCAACTACGGAGACGAGTTTAACGCGGTTTCCACCCCTCCCTCTCAACCGCACCAGTGCACGCTTGCCGCGCCACAACGCCGACGCTGG
>NW_025301436.1:0-885 GCF_018294505.1 Triticum aestivum
TCCAAGGGTACGAGATAAATGGGAATACATTTTACACCATCGCCCAAGATAAAAAGAGCACCAACCAAAACAGTGGTGTCCGCTTTGATGCAGCAACCGAGAATGGGCAAAAGGTCACATATTATGGTTACATAGAGGAGATATGGGAACTTGACTATGGACCCTCCTTTAAGGTCCCTTTGTTCCGGTGCAAATGGTTCAAGCTAACAGGAGGTGGGGTAAAGGTGGACGAGCAATACGGAATGACAATGGTGGATTTCAACAATCTTGGTTACCTTGACGAACCATTCGTCCTTGCCAAAGATGTCGCTCAGGTTTTTTATTTGAAGGACATGAGTAGCAAACCGAGGAAACGGAAAGATAAGAAAACGATCAGTACATCATGCGATGATCCAAAGCGCCACATTGTTCTTTCAGGGAAAAGAAACATCGTGGGAGTGGAGGACAAGACAGACATGTCAGAAGATTATAATATGTTTTGTGAAATTCCGCCCTTCAAAGTGAACACTGACCCAAGCATTAAGTTAAATGATGAGGATGCTCCATGGATACGGCACAATCGTAAGCAAGCAGGGACACAAGGGAAGAATTGATGTGTAATAATTTATTGTACCAAACTTTGTATTTGGTCGATGAACTGAATGATGTATCAAACCTTTTGTCAAACCTTCAAGGGATTTTAAAATGAATTAGTTTTATTTTTCTGATTTTTTTATATATAATTGTATTTTTAAGATTTTAAAATGAATTAGTTTTATTTTTCTGATTTTAAAACGAAAAAGGAAGAAGAAGAAAGAAGGAAAAAGGAAGAAAAAAACAGAAGAAAAAAACAAACAGAAGAAAAACATAAGAAAAAAACAGAAGAAAAAAACAAACAGAAGAAAA
>NW_025301437.1:0-885 GCF_018294505.1 Triticum aestivum
GGAGTTGTAATAAGTTAAAAAAATGAAGTGCCCATGTAAAAGATGAGTTCTCGTCCGAAACCCTGATACTTCGAAAGATATTGTCCAGTTTGTACACGAAGTGCGTCCAGTTTTTGCCGTAACCCTCTCTACTCTTTTGCACATGCTATGTGGGTGCAATGATGATACCATGCCAAGTTTCGACATTTTCAGAGTTCATTCTGTAGTGATTTTCAAATTCACGGTCATTTAGCTCTCTAAACAAATCGGTAAATGACTGAAAAATAGCAAATGATGTCAGAAAGTGTTGAAAACTGATGACGTCGCTTTGAATGGTGCGTACGGAACACAAAAAAAGTCTTGAGTTGTAATAAGTTTAAAAAAATTAAGTGCTAGTGTAATAGATGAGTTCTCGTCCGAAACCCTGATACTCCAAAAGAGATTGTCCAGTTTGTAGACGAAGTGCGTCCAGTTTTTGCCGTAACCCTCTCTACTCTTTTGCACATGCTATGTGGGTGAAATGATGATACCATGACAAGTTTCGATATTTTCATAGTTCATTTTGTAGTGATTTTCAATTTCACGGTCATTTAGCTCTCTAAACAAATCGGTAAATGACTGAAAAATAGCAAATGATGTCAGAAAGTGTTGAAAATTGATGACGTCGCTTTGAATGGTGCATACGGAACGCAAAAAAGTCTGGATTTGAAATAAGTTTAAAAAATGAAGTGCCCATGTAACAGATGAGTTCTCGACAGAAACACTGATACTTCAAAAAAGATTGTCCAGTTTGTACACGAAGTGCGTCCAGTTTTTGCCGTAACCCTCTCTACTCTTTTGCACATGCTATGTGGGTGAAATGATGATACCATGCCAAGTTTCGACATTTTCAGAGTTCATTTTGTA
>NW_025301438.1:0-885 GCF_018294505.1 Triticum aestivum
CTCCGGCCACAAGCTGGTGTCCATCTTACTCACCGAGTCCCGCAGCACCTAGCTAGCCACTCCCCGAGCCTCACCGACCCCTCTAGCACCAAGTTCATCTTCGGCCGAACCCCGGTGGCCGCCAAAGTCGTCGCCGGCGCCAACTCCGGCCACCCCGACCCCAACGGACTCCACCAAGAGCTGCGGCTTGTCCTCAGCTCCACTCCGGTGGTCTCCGCGACCCATTTGGTGGCCGAAATGGCCAAAACCACTCCCGCCGCCGCGTCGGGCTCGCCGGCGGCTAAACGCCGGCGTCGCTGGCATTGACTTTGACCACGGGTGGGCCCTGGTTGACTCCCCTGAGTCAATGATAGGTGGGGCCCAGCCCTGTTAATTAAACATGTTTAGTTTTAATTAAACTTTAATTAAAATAATCACCCTGACATGCGGGACCCACTGTCAGGTTTGACCCAGACCTGTTCGTTGACCTGCTGACGTCACACTGACGTCAGGCTGACGCAATAATGATTTTCTGGAATTATTCTAATATAGGAAATTCCAGAATATAATTTAAACTTCAAAAATTCATAACTTTTATTCTGTAACTCCAAATCAGACAAATTATATATGAAAAATGATCAGAAAAATCCAATCTATCCATCTGTACTACTTTCATGCATGACTAAACAAGTTAACTTGATGTTTAATGCAGAACAAGGAAAAGCATGTTAAAAGGCCATGTTTGAGTTTGAAATTTGAATCTTTGATTCAAATTTATTCAAACCCTTCTGGTTTTAGTTGCATTAGCCCAACACACTCATATTGCCATGTTTCATGCATGCATCATATTGTTGCACATTATTTGGTGATGGTTGTGTATCGATGTCCTTTGCGACAGGTTCTGCC
>NW_025301439.1:0-885 GCF_018294505.1 Triticum aestivum
TTGGCAGGGTATCATCATTTCACCCACATAGAATGTGATAAAAAGTTGAGAGGGTTACGGCGAAACATGGATGCACTTCGTGTACAAAACGAACAATCTCTTTCGAAGTATCTGGCTTTCATACGGAAACTCGTGTGTTACAAAGGATCTCATTTTTTTGAGCTATATGACACTGAAAATGAAAAGCACTACAAATGAACTCTGAAAAGGTTGAAAGATGGCACGGTATCATCATTTCACCCACATAGAATGTGCTAAAAAGTTGAGAGGGTTACGGCAAAAAATGGATGCACTTCATGTAAAAAACGGACAATCTCTTTCGAAGTATCCCGGTTTTATACGGAAACTCGTTTGTTACATAGGGATTTGTTTTTTTAACTTATTTGAACTCCAGACTTTGTGTGTGTTCAAAATGCACCATTCAAAGCCACATCAACAATTTTAAACCCTTTTTGTGTTCATTTGTTACTTTTCATACATTTACTTATTTTTTAGCTATATGACTCTGGAAATGAAAAGCACTGCAATTGCACTCTGAAAAGGTTGAAAGTTGGCATGGTATCATCATTTCAGCCACATAGAATGTGCTGAAAAGTTGAGAGGGCTACGACAAAAACTGGTTGCACTTCGTCTACAAAACGGGCAATCTCTTTCGAAGTATCAGGGTTTCATACGGAAACTTATTTGTTACAAAGGGATTTCAATTTTTTGAAATTACTTGAACTCGAGGCTTTTTGTGTGTTCAAAATGCACCATTCAAAGCCGCATCACCAATTCTCAAACCTTTCTGACTTCATTTGTTATTTTTCATGCATTTACTGATTTTTTTGAGCTATATGACCCTGGAAATGAAAAGCCCTACAATGAACTCTGAAAAGGTTGAAA
>NW_025301440.1:0-885 GCF_018294505.1 Triticum aestivum
TTGGGCTGTTTTCATAGAGTTATCAAATATGGCCTATTAATGGCCCGTTATTGTCCACGAATAGTACGTCCCATAATTGGCGAAAGGATGATATGCCCCGTAGAAGTCCCATGGATCCTACGGCCCGTAAAAGGCCCATGAATCGTACGGCCCGTATAGGAGGCCAATGGATCCTATGGCCCATAGAAGGCCCATGGATCATACGGCCCGCAGGAGACCCATGGTTACAACAGTCCGTGTGTTGCCGTGATTATTTTGGCCTAGTTTCCAAAGATAGGTTATTCTGGCCACTAGTAAAACACAGAAAAAGAACTGCAGTGACTACAAGCAAACAACTAAACAAGACAATAAGGAAATAAATAAGCAAGCAATTAACGCTAGCCTATTACTGCTATTACACATATTACATCCACTTGGCATCAAAGTTCGCCACCAGTGCAAATATAGGGAACAAAGCATCATATTACATACATTGGCCGTCAAAATTGGCCACCAGTGCAAATAAACGCGGCAGCAAAACAAGAGCATAACTGAAACAACTTCAGAAGAGCTCAAGAAACGTGGTATCCACCATGCTGGCAATAAGCTTAGCAAGCTTATTAGCATTGTCCTGTTTGGCGCTAAAATCCTCCAACGCTTGCTGTTGCACCAGAAAGTATGCATCTGAATGATCCAGGGACTTCCGTAGTCCTTCCGCTTCTTGTCGCAGCACAACTGATCGATGTCTTTCAGCTTGTAGTTGAGACTCAAGAAACCGAACTGATTCAGACAGTGAGTTTGAATAGCTTGTGCAAGCAGTAGTGGCCAGTAACTCCAACACTAAACCAAGACATGACTTTGGGGTTGTCTCACTGTCTTCGAGATAGTCTTCCTTAGCTGTTTTAT
>NW_025301441.1:0-885 GCF_018294505.1 Triticum aestivum
CCAAGATACATGACGTGTACATGGCGGGAAGTGGCGAGAGTGTGTGTGAAGAAGTACACCCCTGCAGGGTTAACATGATCTATTCGAATAGCCGGGTCCGCGGTTATGGACTTCTTGGATGCTTACATGGTACATAGACAACTTGACGTGGATACTCTAAAATGCTCAAGACATAGTGTGAGTGCTATGGATGGCCTTCTCGTAGGGAGACGGGGATGAATCCATAGTAGTGTATTGTGTGGTGATTAGTGGACTCGTGTACGTTATCTCACCTCAAGAGTTTCTCATAGTCGTAGAACAGGATAGCCACTGGGTCAAAGCTGGCTTGCTGCAACTAAACCCCACATTATCTTCTTGATACAAATGCATGTATGATAGTATCTAATGTAAGTCTTGCTGAGTACCTTTGTACTCATGTTGCTTTATTTATGTTTTTGCAGTGGAGACTTCAGTCTTACTAGTGTTCTCGTGGACCTCGACGAGTAGCTTGTACCTCAGCTACGATCTTGATCGGATGTTGTAGATAGTCAGGCTCTTTAGCCTTTTTCATTTGTAGATGTCTGTACTCAGACATGTAATGCTTCCGCTTGTTGCTTGTATGCTCTGTATGATGGGTCCTGTGACCCCTGTTTGCAATAAATGCTATGTTGGCTCTTTGAGCCTTATTTATATGAGTTGTTGAGTTATGCTGTGATGCCATGTTGTACAGCACATACTTGTATGTTATGCATATGTGTAATGTGTATTGCTATGTGTGGGATCTGACTATCTAGTTGTTTATCCTTAGTAGCCTCTCTTACCGGGAAATGTCTCCTAGTGCTTCCACTGAGCCCTGGTAGCTTGCTACTGCTCTGGAACAATTAGGCTGGCCGGCGTGTGTCCTTC
>NW_025301442.1:0-885 GCF_018294505.1 Triticum aestivum
CCCGAGGAACACCACGGTGGCCTCCTTAAACGCCTTCTCCTGTTCAGGAGCGATCGTTCCTGTAGGAGTCACACCGGCGACCCAGAACACGTTCATGGCCGTGAGCCATAAGGTGGTTTTAGTCTGCCAACGCTTAAAGTACGTCCCCGTAAACGGGGACGGTTTCAGTGCAGCAGCAAAACCAGAATTCGAAAAACTCCTATAGATATTAGGTTATTGGATTGATGAGAAAATAGGCAGTTTTTCGATTAAATTAATCCATGAATAAATCATGAGCATGACATGGACAACATTGATAACATACTGATTATGATCTAACAGAGCATGTACTACGCATATAGTAGAGACATCTACGCATACCGCTAGTACTGCTACAACAGAAAGAAACACGAGAGGGATAAGCGATGTATACCCTCCAATCGGCCACGCGGTGGCGGTGGCGGTGACAGCAGCCGCGGCATCCTCGGTGGCCTTCTTGTCGGCCTCGGCTTTCTCAGCGGCGGCACGGTCGGTGTCGGTCGACATGGTGATGATGAAGGTGATGCGGACGTAGATGAACAGAAGCGAGCAGTCACGTAGTCGCTACCCAAAAACCTAATCGCCCCTCTCCCCGTATAGGATCCGGAGAGGCGTGGTTTCGGAGGCCTGCTCTCCCGTCAACCGTGTACGCGGTGAACGGGACGGAGTCGCCGGCGGCAGCAGCAGCAGAGGAACAACGTGGGCGTGGAGGCGGAGATGCGTTCTGTTTCGTTACGGCTAGGGTTGGCAGCGCCCCACATATATATGTGCGGCCGCGCGTGGAGAGACGTGGGCTGAACCCACGTCCAAGTCGGTAGCCCACGATCCGACGTCTCAGATCGTGGGCCCACCTGTCAAAGACTCTCC
>NW_025301443.1:0-885 GCF_018294505.1 Triticum aestivum
AACTATGGAAATCGCTTCGGGACCCCAAAACGGTGAGTAATAGTCCACGAAACCCGTCAGAATTGGCCAAAACTCTCAGTGTTGACGACGAACACATAAACGAACCCCGGGGTTCACCGATCGTGGAAATTGCTCTAGGTCCCCAAAACGCTGAGTGATAGTGCACAAAACGGACTAGAATCGGCCGAATATGTGAGTGTTGATCACCGACACGTAAACGCACCAAGGGTTCGTCATTCATCGAAATGACTCCAAGACCCCAAAATAGAGTAATAGTCCAAGAAACGGGCCAGAATCGGCCCAAACTATGATTGTTGATGACCGACATGTAAGCGCACCTTGGAATTCGACAACCATGGAAATCGCTTTGGTACCCCAAAACGGTGAGTAATAGTCCATGAAACGGGCCAGAATCGGCCAAAACTGCGAGTGTTGATGACTAACACGTAAGCACACCTTGGAGTTCAACAACTATGGAAATCACTTCGGGACCCCAAAACCGTGAGTAATAGTCCACGAAACATGTTAGAATTGGCCAAAACTGTGAGTGTTGACGAAAGACACATAAATGCACCCCGGGGTTCATCAATCGTGGAAATCCCTCTGGGTCTCCAAAACGCTGAGTAATAGTGCACGAAACGGACACGATTCGGCCAAATATGTGAGTGTTCATGACCGACACGTAAACGCGCCCTGGGGTTCGTCAATCATGGAAATGACTCTGTGACCCCAAAATAGAGTAGTAGTCCAAGAAACGGGCCAGAATCGGCCCAAACTGTGATTGTTGATGACCGACACGTAAGCGCACCTTGGAGTTCGACAACCATGGAAATCGCTTTGGGACCCCAAAACGGTGAGTAATAGTCCATGAAACGGGCCAGAATC
>NW_025301444.1:0-885 GCF_018294505.1 Triticum aestivum
GCTACTTTGATATCCTTAAAATATTTCCTTTCTCATTAAAGGGTGATGCTAAGATATGGTTTAATTCTCTTGATCCTGGTTGTTTGCATAGTCCCCAAGATATGATTTATTACTTCTATACTAAATATTTCCCTGCTCATAAGAAACAAGCTACTTTAAGGGAAATATATAATTTTGTGCAAATTGAAGAAGAGAGACTCCCACAAGCTTGGTGGAGGCTTCTCCAATTACTTAATGATTTGCCTGATCATCCTCTTAAGAAAAATGAAATACTTGATATCTTTTATAATTAATGGACTAACCGATGCTTCCAGAGATTACCTGGATAGTTGTGCTGGTTCTGTTTTCAGGGAAAGAACACCGGATGAAGCAGAAATTCTATTGAATAATATGTTGACAAATGAAAATAATTGGACACTTCCTGAGCCAACTCCTGAGCCTATTCCTAAACCTACTCCGAAGAAGAGGGGTGTTCTATTTCTCAGTCCTGAAGATATGCAAGAGGCAAAGAAATCTATGAAAGAAAAATGTATTAAAGCTGAAGATATTAAGAATCTACCTCCTGTTGAAGAAATACATGGTCTTAATTTACCGCCTATTGAAGAAATATATGATCTTAATCCCTCACCTATTGAAGAAACTCATGGTCTTGATAACCCGACACAGGAAGTAAAGGTAAATTCTCTCTATAGATATGATAAAGCTGAGATCCCTCCCACTAAGTTTGCTAGCCAATGTTTGGATGAATTTGGTAACTTTATGGTTAAGCAAGAATATTTTAATGCTTATATGGTAGACAATTAAAACAATATGCTTATATGATTAAACACTTGGGTGATTATATGTCTAGAGTTAAAGGTGAACTTAAACTCATTAGTAAACATG
>NW_025301445.1:0-885 GCF_018294505.1 Triticum aestivum
GATCGGATGACCGATTGTTCGAGGGAGATCGGACGAGGAGGAGACGATCCATGCGGACGCGCTGCCCCATCTCTTCTTCCGTTGCACGGCACTGCGCGTCTAGTTGTAATGATCTGTGATCCATCTCCCGTAGCATGTTCTTGGTTGTTCTGTGCATAGGAAATTTTAATTTGCAGTCGAGGCACCCTACCGTAGAACCCAACAAAAATGTCCCAGTTCTCATGGAGGAACTAGATGAGCGCTTCTTCCTATTTGCCGTCAAGTGTCGATGAGATATGGGTCGGAGCAGCATTGGGGTCGGTCAGGTGAACATGGACTTGCTTAGTCTCACCGGGCAACTAAAACGCGGACTTCGAAGCAGGCCTCATAGCACGCAGCAAATCACTCGGATCTGCAGTCTTATGATATTCTTGAAACTCTACTGATGCCATCTACTCATCCGCTATCTTTTCCCCATCTTGAAGACAGTCTTCTGCTCTCTGACGGTTACCCGAACCCGTTATTACGCCTCTGTCACCAGGCATCTTCATCTTGAGATAAACATAGCACCGTCGAGCCATAAAGCTACCATAAGCAGGTCTGCCTAGAATGGCATGATATGCACTCTGGAAATCCACTACCTCAAACGTCAACTTCTCCTTGCGGAAATTCTTCTCATCACCGAAAACAACATCGAGAGTGATCTGGCTGAGTGATTCGGCTTTCTTTCCTGGTATGATCCCATGAAACCACATGTTGCTTTCGCTGAGTTTGGACATCAGAATGCCCATTCCTTTGAGAGCTTCAGCGTATAGAATATTCAAGCCACTGCCACCATCCATTAGGACCTTAGTCGGTCGGGTGCCCCCCATGATTGGGTCGACCACCAGCACCTGCGACCCAGGG
>NW_025301446.1:0-885 GCF_018294505.1 Triticum aestivum
CCACGGCGGATTTGCCGCATTGGTTTTAGACCCCATCGTCGATGGATTTCACCTCACCAGAGTCCTGATGGACGGCGGCAGCAGCCTGAACCTGCTTTATCAGGATACAATGCGCAAAATGGGCATAGACCCCTCAAGGATTAAACCTACCAAGACGACCTTTAAAGGCGTCATACTAGGTGTAGAAGCCAATTGTACAGGCTCAGTTACACTGGAAAGTGGTCTTCGGATCCCCGGATAACTTCCGAAGCGAGGAGTTAATCTTCGACATAGTTCTGTTCCACAGCGGCTATCATGCTCTGCTCGGACGTACCACGTTTGCAAAGTCCAACGTGGTGCCGCACTACGCATACCTCAAGCTTAAGATGCCAGGCCCTCGAGGAGTCATCACGGTCAACGAAAACACTGAACGCTCTCTCCAAACGGAGGAACATACAGCGGCTCTCGCGGCAGAATTACGGTGCAGCCTCCTAAGGCAATTCTCGAGTCCGGCCGTTAAGCGACCGGACACGGCTAAACGCGCCCGAAGTAACCTACAACAAGACCACCTGGCACGTTCCGAGCACGCGTAGCAGTGCGGCCCCAACCCCAGCCCCTGCAAAATTTCAAGACAGGTCCTTCGCGTACACCATTACGCTCTGAAGATACCATGGGCATGGGGGGAGGGGCACGACCACGATAGGCCCAGAATGCGGCTTAACCACACCAGGGGCTCTCAAGTGTGTTGTTCTTTTTTTTCTTTTTCCCTTTCCTTTTTTTTACCCACAGAACTCCGTTCATCAGAGGCCCTGTCCGGCAGTAGACCAGGGAAGGAGAAAGGCTACGACGAATATCTAGGTGGTCTCCATTACGAGCATTAAATCTGTTTTATACACCACTCCGCAG
>NW_025301447.1:0-885 GCF_018294505.1 Triticum aestivum
CTCTCGCATCATGATCATCGCACAACCTGTACCTGCAACTGTTGTTGTAGTAATCTGTGAGCCACGAGGACTCAGCAATCCCATTACCATGGGTGTCGTGGAATTATCACGTCAGATGTCCTTGTGAAAGGACTTAGTCGTGGAGCCATTGCAACGGGTTAGCTTGAAGGGGTTAAACCGGACAAGGAACACAGGAGTTTTATACTAGTTCGGCCCCTTCGATGAAGGTAAATCCTACGTCTAGTTGTGATGGAATTATGAGGATCTCGATAACCAGGGAGCAAAACACGCTATGCCTGGCTCTCGAGTTGTTGTTTCTTGTCCCTAAACCGCCGCCGGGTCGTCCCCTTATATACCCGGGTTGACGCCCAGCCGGTTTACAGAGTCCCGAGGCCGACTCATACAAGTTTTCGGCTCGGTCTCACCTTTCCTTATCTTACAATACAAGCTATACGACTATGGCGGTTTACCACAACGGCCCTAATCCGCCTTTGGGCTCTGGGCCTCTAAGCTTCATAGTAAAGCGCCACCTTCCGGGTCTTCGTGGGCTTCAATACAGTTGAGTGTGAACCGGCCCCCTCCTGGGGCGGTTTATACTCAATAATTATATCCCCAACATTAGGCCCCAGATTGATTTGAACCTGTTCATGTTAATCTTTGATACTTAACAGAATCCTGTGAACGCCTTCCTTCATTTCTCGTAAACCGCCATGATGCCTTCTTTTATAAACTTTGCTAAACCACCATGATGTCATCCTCCGGATACAGCAACGGATTATCATGACGTCATTTCTGTAAAAAATAAAAAGATTCCCTTTACTTAAGGCCATCCCGGAAATCAAGGCGACAGCCGCGCTACTTGCCACTTTAGACTCCTCGATTCTC
>NW_025301448.1:0-885 GCF_018294505.1 Triticum aestivum
GTCGCCAGCGCCTCTGTTGAGCGTGTGCTTGCTGCGCAGCGGACAGAGCGTGCCACACCCTGCCACCATCCTCGTCTCCACCTCCATAACTCCCCCTGCCGCTCGCCGACGCCGGAGCTCGCCGTAGTGAGCACGGGCAAGGTCCGGCCAACGGCACAGTGCATGTGCACTGTGTTCATCGCTTTCCCCCTCGCTCCTGTGCTCGTTTGCGCCCACGCACAGTTCCTGTGTGACCTCCGTCATCTTCTCCCTCTCTCTCTGGTGCCGTTCGTTGTTGGGCGCCGTGGACAGGTGTCCTCTGGCGGAGCCCGAGCCCTCCTCACCGCCTGCCTATAAAAGCAGCCACCCGCAGTCTCTTGGAGCACTTCCCCCTCCTCCTAGAGCTAGTAGAAGCCGCAGCTCGGCCGGGCAGGCCGCGGGCTGCCGTCCCAGAGTGGAGCTCGCCGGCGATCCCCTCCAGATCGTTCCCGCAGCTTCATCCCCTCCCAAGCCAAGGTGACCCCGCCAGGGCCTTTGCCGCTCCTCCGTGAAGCCAAACCACCCCCTGGAGCCCCTGGAGCCACCCCAAGTCGTCGTCTTCTTCAACTCTGGCAACCTCCGCCCGCTGGAGAGGTCAAATCCGACGCCATTCGGCCACCATGAGCTATGCTACGGGTACGGGCAGGTGCGCAACCATCTTCTCCGTTGATCCCTCCCTCTCGTTTGACTCCAAGAAGCCTCACCGCCGGCATGTGCTCCGGCGAAGTGCCGCCTCCCTCTGTTTCCCCCTCTCCTCCCTCCGGTCTGACTAGCGGGGCCCGCTAGTCAGCCACTCATTACGCGCGCGAGGCGGTATGAGTGGTGCCACCCCGGGTGTTTACGCTTTCGACGTCAACCCCCCCCCCC
>NW_025301449.1:0-885 GCF_018294505.1 Triticum aestivum
TGGCCCCTCCACTGCTCTACACACAACACGGGCTCTTGAAATATCCTCACGCATGCACACAGCCGGGGCAACAAACCTGGCCTGGTTTTGTGCCACTAACCCACCCACCCACTAACGAACTGTGCATGCACACGCACATGCACACAACTAGCCAACTAACTCAACCGGCCACACATGACCTGGCCGTGCATGTAGCTGAACGAACCCAAGATCGAATTATACTAACAACCTTGTACAAAACATTACATAAACTGATTGGGCTATATTGAGAAATTTTCTCAGGCGTTCCCACATTACGAATAAGTACTATAACATGGGAAGAAAAGGTTGAAGTGGATCATTATTTGATGTAAAAAATAAATTTGTAAGTGAACTATTGAGGTAAATACACTATGAGTCTTAGAACTTGCACGCGACGGTCAGTTTGGTGCACAAACTTGTAAAATACGTGTTTTCGGTCCATGAACTTGCATGAAGGTGCAAATACGGTCACATTTTACGTATGCGAACGTAATCTACTGCCAACTAGGTAGGCCAGCATGGCAAGGACCCGCTGTCAGCCTATGTAATAGTTCTTGCATGATAGATTTGCACGCAAATAAAATAAATAAATAAAGGGCCGAGGTGGGGTTCGAACCATGACCTGCAGCTAAACATATCGTGTGTACAGCCAGCAGACCGACAACGCATACATGTTCATATTGCACGACTATAATATACTATATTTTATCAACAGGCACTGAAAAATTAAAGAAGAAATCAAACCCGAAAAACAGGATCCCCACAATTCGAACCTGTGAAATTGTGGTCGCTCATAACTAAGCTAACCACCAGGCTAGAATGGCACTGTTTATGTTGTTATGACTTCTGTTCAATGTAAGAAAT
>NW_025301450.1:0-885 GCF_018294505.1 Triticum aestivum
AAACATAAATTGTTGCATCTAATTTGTATAGGCTGCCCGCTTGAAGGTCGCTGAAGAATACATGGAAGTATTTTCAAAACTAGCTAAAAATGTGAGACGAAAGTTGAATCATAAATATACGATTCTTAACTTTATTCTGTCTGATAAACATGATGGACACTGATGCATGCGTGCTTTTCAAACTGTAGATGAGGACGATGCTTCTTCCGAGAGTCCCAGGCAATTGGGGGGCAATGATTGCTCAGTCGCAGCCCGCAGTTTTGCCAGAAGACCTCGATGATCTGTCTCGTAAGATGCCATCCATCAGTGACATGGGCGGCGTCCTGTCAGATGACAAGGATCCACTGCCACACCCCAAGCAAAAGTAGCTGCAAATCTTGGTGCCGATAACTAACTTGCTGTATGTAATGCAACTGGATCAGCAAGGATGGTTTTTGAGTCTGGAAGTGAAGATTTCCATTTTGACGTGCTAATGGGGCCAGGATGAAACACTTTGTTACCTAGTTGAGAACAAACCTTTGTGTATATTAATCGACGGTGCTACATGTAGAAGACATCCCAACACGAGTATCAATCCCTTGTCGTGACTTTTATTTCATGAGATTTTGTTGGTGTAAGGGATGACACAAGTTTAAACGGAAGTAAATTTACTTGCTGTTGCAAACATAGAATTCTTTTCGGCCTGATATATCTGATACTATCTCATATGTGAATTGCTAATGCTGGGTTAGCTTTAGATTTGCATAAGTAGAGTTTATATATTTGGTTCAGAGTTCTTTTTTATGAATAGTTTTTGTTTTGCCAAATTTTTATGAACAGACAATTCTCAGAACCGCTTTAAAGGTCATCAATCTTGTATGCTTAAAATTAAGAATCGTGAATAAT
>NW_025301451.1:0-885 GCF_018294505.1 Triticum aestivum
TTCCGAGGCCATGTCTGTACATGCTAGGCTCGTCAAGTCAACCTAAGTGTATTGCGTGTGTTCCGAGGCCATGTCTGTACATGCTAGGCTCGTCAACACCCGTTGTATTCGAACGTTAGAATCTATCACACCCGATCATCACGTGGTGCTTCGAAACAACGAACCTTCGCAACGGTGCACAGTTAGGGTGAACACTTTCTTGAAATTATTATAAGGGATCATCTTACTTACTACCGTCGTTTCTAAGCAAATAAGATGCAAAAACATGATAAACATCACATGCAATCAAATAGTGACATGATATGGCCAATATCATCATGCTCCTTTGATCTCCATCTTCGGGGCACCATGATCATCTTCGTCACCGGCATGACACCTTGATCTCCATCATCATGATCTCCATCATTGTGTCTTCATGAAGTCGTCACGCCAACGATTACTTCTACTTCTATGGCTAACGCGTTTAGCAACAAAGTAAAGTAAATTACATGGCGTTATTCAATGACACGCAGGTCATGCAAAATAATAAAGACAACTCCTATGGCTCCTGCCGGTTGTCATACTCATCGACATGCAAGTCGTGATTCCTATTACAAGAATATGATAAATCTCATACATCACATATATCATTCATCACATCTTCTGGCCATATCACATCACAAAGCACTTGCTGCAAAAACAAGTTAGACGTCCTCTAATTGTTGTTGCAAGTTTTTACGTGGTTTGTAGGTTTCTAGCAAGAACGTTTTCTTACCTACGTATGACCACAACGTGATTTGCCAATTTCTATTTACCCTTCATAAGGACCCTTTTCATCGAATCCGTTCCGACTAAAGTAGGAGAGACAGACACCCGCTAGCCACCTTATGCAACTAGTGCATGTCA
>NW_025301452.1:0-885 GCF_018294505.1 Triticum aestivum
TGGGCGCGCCGCGGCGGCGGGCCGGCAGCGGTGGCGGCGGCTAGGAACCCTAGATGTCGCTCTCGGGAGGGAGGTTGACGCAGGCGGGACCGCGGGGGGAGGGGGGCGGCGAGGGCGCAGGCGCGGGCGGAGGGGGGACGGTGAGGGAGGTGGTCGGCGGCGGAGGGTGGTCGGGTGCACGGCCGGGGACGGCGAGCACGGGGGAAGTGGTGGTCGGCGGGTGAGATGAGGCAGGGGAGGGATTAGAGTGTGGATTGGGGATTGGGGATTTTAGTGTGGGGGAGGCTTAGCAATGGCGCACCACCCAGGGGTACGCCATAAGTACATCCATAGCAATGGCGCACCATCGAGGGGTGCGCCATAAGTAATTTAATCTAGCCCGACTTGTCAGGTTATATACCTCCTAACCCTATCTACAACTTGTCAGGTTATATAATTTTTAACTTATTCAACTGCAGTGTAAATTTATATTGCACTTGCTCTGCATATTACTAATGGACCAGACTATATGTGTTTTCAGGGGATATTTGGCGCCGGAATGCTATAACAAGGAAATCATACTCACGCACAAGTTTGACTTATATAGTCTTGGTGCTATAATAATAGAGATATTGACCGGAAAGAAGGGGTGTCAAGTTACTATTGAGAATGTATGAACAATTTAGCCACCATTCCGAGTCAAATCTTACAAATAATGATCTTTGACATTAGCACTAAGTCTTTATTTTAAAAAGGCTGGTCCATTTTCATAACGTAATCATGGTTGCATTTCATAGGTACTTCAAGTGAAGATTGGGATGGAGTGCACAGAAGTCGATCCGGCAAAGAGACCAGCTAGTATGAAGCACATAATCGATTGGCTTGCTGAAATAGAATGTAGTACGC
>NW_025301453.1:0-885 GCF_018294505.1 Triticum aestivum
AGGTCGATCATCCTATGGCATGGAGAATCCCCATGACGCCAAGGAGACACATCTCAGTGACGTGGTGAGTAGTCATAACACGGGGGTTAAACATCTTGGTGGCGAGGTGAATAATCATTGTGGCTAGGTGAATATCTTCAGGCACACGATGGATCTTCGCGGCGTGGTGGAGTCGGATCCCCATGACGAGACACGTCACTAGGTCGAGGAGGAGATTCGCGCCGACGAGGTGGCAAAGCATTGGGTCTATGGCCCACATGAGGGTTGTGGCTCAGTGTTGTGGTATCAGATCGAGCCGACTTGGAATGCAACAGTTATGCGATTGCGTGTCCACCTAGTTTTGTCACATTTTGTCACAAAGCGACTATGGGCAAAGCAATAACATGACAAATATCATCTGCCGTTGAACCTAACGGCTAAATTAAATCTGCTATCTGATTGGTTGCCACTTGCATTGCGGTGTGCGGAGCGGGGTAGGCTCCCGCGTCAGCAATTGAGAACAGGCGCCTTCAAGACAGACTAGTGCCAGGAGTGTTCCGAGGACGCGCCATCAAGTTATGCTCCACTCAGGTCAAGCGCTCTCGCTCAGCCAATGTGGCCAATCGAGCTGCCTCAACCATAGGCCTACAGGTGTGGATTGAACTCATGATGCCTTCAACACTTGTGATGTACACTTTATTGCAACAGTGTGGAGCTACTCCACAACCTTGTGTTGCTTCAGTAAGCTACAAGAAATGTAGGTTGTGGGAAGGGAGCTAAGCTACAAGTTTTTGTAAAGTTCGCCGTCAGCTCAAGATAGCCTTGACTACAATAATCAGCATATCTTCTCTTCAAAAAAATTGGGCGGAAGAATTAAAACAATTATCCAAATAGACAAACACTCAA
>NW_025301454.1:0-885 GCF_018294505.1 Triticum aestivum
GATGACATCATGCCAATTTTCAACCTTTTCAGAGTTCATTTGAAATGCTTTTCAATTTTAGGGTCTTATAGCTCGAAATAATTAGTAAATGCATGAAAAATAACAAATGAAGTCAGAAAGGATTGAAAAATGATGATGTGGCTTTGACTGGTGCATTTTCAACACACACAAAGTCAGGAGTTCAAATAAGTTTTAAAAAATGTAATCCCTTTGTAACAGACGAGTTTCCGGATGAAATCCTGATACTTTGGAAGAGATTGTCCGTTTTGTACACGAAGTGCATCCAGTCCGTAACCCTCTCAACTTTCTTGCACATGCTATGTGGATGAAATGGTGATATCATGCCAACTTTCAACCTTTTCATAGTTCATTTGAAATGCTTTTCAATTTTAGGGTCTTATAGCTAGAAATAATTAGTAAATGCATGAAAAATAACAAATGAAGTCAGAAAGGATTGACAAATGATGATGTGGCTTTGAATGGTGCATTTTGAACACACAAAAAGTCAGGAGTTCAAATAAGTTTCAAAAAATGAAATCCCTTTGTAACAGACGAGTTTCCGGATGAAATCCTGATACTTTGAAAGAGATTGTTCGTTTTGTACACGAAGTGCATCCAGTTTATGCCGTAACCCTCTCAACTTTCTTGCACATGCTATGTGGATGAAATGGTGATATCATGCCAACTTTCAACCTTTTCAGAGTTCATTTGAAATGCTTTTCAATTTTAGGGTCTTATAGCTCAAAATAATTAGTAAATGCATGAAAAATGACAAATGAAGTCAGAAAGGATTGACAAATGATGATGTGGCTTTGAATGGTGCATTTTGAACACACAAAAAGTCAGGAGTTCAAATAAGTTTCAAAAAATGAAATCCCTTTGTAA
>NW_025301455.1:0-885 GCF_018294505.1 Triticum aestivum
AACGTCTACTACCGTTTCATTGCCGTCCGTGAGGGGGGCCACAACCCGGAGACGCGTGCCGCCTCTTCGGACATGCCACAACACCACCCCGCATGTATGAGGGCCCGGTACGACGCTCCGGTGGCATTGCTACCCCCCAAGGCCCCCGTCCCGGCTAACCCTGTAGCGTTTGACCACGGGATCTAGCCCTTTGACTTTGCACGGACGGGCTTTGACCAGTGGACCTCTCCACCCGGTTGTGTTAGGTCGGCCCAGAGGAACACTTTGGAGCAACATCCGGGCCAAACCCACAGCTACATCCACTCCGTGTAGACCCGACGCGTCCGTTTCCCCCCTCCAGGTGCCGGCGGCGGCGGCGTCCGTGAGGTGGGGGGGGGGGCACGCCCCGGAGACGCGTGCTAGGCGTTTGCAACCGCCTCAACACTTCCAAATTTGTGAGAGGCCGCCTACGCAAGATTTGACGGTATGCTAGCCCCCGGAGGCCGCCGGGCACAGTCGTAGACGTGCGAAGAGCAATCCGCGTAGAGGGAAGTGTTCAGATACTTCTCCATCACAAAAAATTATGAAAAATTACCATCAGTCCTATAGCACATGTGCCCACGTTGTGTAAAAAACTCATGATTTTATCGCGCTCCAAGTATTTAATAATATTCACGCTGCATCGTTACCGCAGAACGTCTACTACCGTTTCATTGCCGTCCGTGAGGGGGGCCACAACCCGGAGACGCGTGCCGCCTCTTCGGACATGCCACAACACCACCCCGCATGTATGAGGGCCCGGTACGACGCTCCGGTGGCATTGCTACCCCCAGGGCCCCCGTCCCGGCTAACCCTGTAGCGTTTGACCACGGGATCTAGCCCTTTGACTTTGCACGGACGGGCTTT
>NW_025301456.1:0-885 GCF_018294505.1 Triticum aestivum
AAAAGCATTTCAAATGAACCCTGAAAAGGTTGAAAGTTGGCATGATATCATCATTTCATCCACATATCATGTGCAAGAAAGTTGAGAGGGTTACGGCAAAAACTGGATGCACTTCGTGTACAAAACAGACAATCTCTTTCAAAGTATCAGCATTTCATCCGGAAACTCGTCTGTTACAAAGGGATTTCATTTTTTAAAACTTATTTGAACTCCTGACTTTTTGTGTGTTCAAAATGCACCATTCAAAGCCACATCATCATTTTTCAATCCTTTCTGACTTCATTTGTTATTTTTCATGCATTTACCAATTATTTTGAGCTATAAGTCCCTAAATTTGAAAAGCATTTCAAATGAACTCTGAAAAGGTTGAAAGTTGGCATGATATCATCATTTCATCCACATAGCATGTGCAAGAAAGTTGAGAGGGTTACGGCAAAAACTGGATGCACTTCGTGTACGAAACGGACAATCTCTTTCAAAGTATCAGGATTTCATCCGGAAACTCGTCTGTTACAAAGGGATTTCATTTTTAAAACTTATTTGAACTCCTGACTTTTTGTGTGTTCAAAATGCACCATTCAAAGCCACATCATCATTTTTCAATCCTTTCTGACTTCATTTGTTATTTTTCGTGCATTTACTAACTATTTTGAGCTATAAGACCCTAAAATTGAAAAGCATTTCAAATGAACCCTGAAAAGGTTGAAAGTTGGCATGATATCATCATTTCATCCACATGGCATGTGCAAGAAAGTTGAGAGGGTTATGGCAAAAACTCGATGCACTTCGTGTACAAAACGGACAATCTCTTTCAAAGTATCAGGATTTCATCCGGAAACTCGTGTGTTACAAAGGATTTCATATTTAAACTTATTTGAACTCCTG
>NW_025301457.1:0-885 GCF_018294505.1 Triticum aestivum
ACACACTTAAGGTCCGGTGACGCTAGGGTTGTAGAGATATATGTATGCGGAAACCCGAAAGTTGTTCGGAGTCCCGGATGAGATCCCGGACGTCACGAGAGGTTCCGGAATGGTCCGGAGGTAAAGATTTATATATGGGAAGTCTTATTTTGGTCGCCGGAAAAGTTTCGCGCTTTATCGGTATTGTACCGGGAGTGCCGAAAGGGGTCCGGGGGTCCACCAAGGGGGTCCACCAGCCCCGGGGGGCCACATGGGCTGTAAGGGGTGCGCCTTGGCCTATATGGGCCAAGGGCACCAGCCCCAAGAGGCCCATGCGCAAGAGATAAGAAAGAAGGGAGAGTCCTAAAGGGGGAAGGCACCTCCGAGGTGCCTTGGGGGGGAAGGACTCCCCCCTGGCCGCACCCTTCCTTGAAGGAAGGGGCAAGGCTGCGCCCCCCCCTCTCCCTTGGCCCTATATATAGTGGGGGAAGGGAGGGCAGCATGATCTAAGCCTTGGGCGCCTCCCTCCTCCCCTGCAACACCTCTCTCTCTCTCGCAGAAGCTCGGCGAAGCCCTGCCGGAGACCCGCTACATCCACCACCACGCCGTCGTGCTGTTGGATCTCCATCAACCTCTCCTTCCCCCTTGCTGGATCAAGAAGGAGGAGACGTCGCTGCACCGTACGTGTGTTGAACGCGGAGGTGCCGTCCGTTCGGCACTCGGTCATCGGTGATTTGGATCACGGCGAGTACGACTCCGTCATCCACGTTCATTGGAACGCTTCCGCTCGCGATCTACAAGGGTATGTAGATCCACTCCTTTCCCCTCGTTGCTAGTAGACTCCATAGATGCATCTTGGTGAGCGTAGGAAAATTTTAAATTATGCTACGATTCCCAACAGTACAT
>NW_025301458.1:0-885 GCF_018294505.1 Triticum aestivum
ATTTACTAATTATTTTGAGCTATAAGACCCTAAAATTGAAAAGAATTTCAAATGAACTCTGAAAAGGTTGAAAGTTGGCATGATATCATCATTTCATCCACATAGCATGTGCAAGAAAGTTGAGAGGGTTACGGCAAAAACTGGATGCACTTCGTGTACAAAACGGACAATCTCTTTCAAAGTATCAAGATTTCATCCGGAAACTCGTCTGTTACAAAGGGATTTCATTTTTTTAAACTTATTTGAACTCCTCACTTTTTGTGTGTTCAAAATGCACCATTCAAAGACACATCATCATTTTTCAATCCTTTCTGACTTCATTTGTTATTTTTCATGCATTTACTAATTATTTTGAGCTATAAGACCCTAAAATTGAAAAGCATTTCAAATGAACTCTGAAAAGGTTGAAAGTTGGCATGATATCATCATTTCATCCACATAGCATGTGCAAGAAAGTTGAGAGGGTTACGGCAAAAACTGGATGCACTTCGTGTACAAAACGGACAATCTCTTTCAAAGTATCAGGATTTCATCCGGAAACTCGTGTGTTACAAAGGGATTTCATTTTTTAAACCTTATTTGAACTCCTGACTTTTTGTGTGTTGAAAATGCACCATTGAAAGCCACATCATCAATTTTCAATCCTTTCTGACTTCATTTGTTACTTTTCATGCATTCACTAATTATTTTGAGCTATAAGACCCTAAAATTGAAAAGCATTTCAAATGAACTCTGAAAAGGTTGAAAGTTGGCATGATATCATCATTTCATCCACATAGCATGTGCAAGAAAGTTGAGAGGGTTACGGCAAAAACTGGATGCACTTCGTGTACAAAACGGACAATCTCTTTCAAAGTATCAGGATTTCATCCGGAAACTCGTGTG
>NW_025301459.1:0-885 GCF_018294505.1 Triticum aestivum
AAAAAAATGAAATCCCTTTGTAACAGATGAGTTTCCGTATGAAATCCTGATACTTTGAAAGAGATTGTCTGTTTTGTACACGAAGTGCATCCATTTTTTGCCGTAACCCTCTCAACTTTCTTGCACATGCTATGTGGATGAAATGATGATACCATGCCAACTTTCAACCTTTTCAGAGTTCATTTGAAATTCTTTTCAATTTTAGGGTCTTATAGCTCAAAATAATTAGTAAATGCATGAAAAATAACAAATGAAGTCAGAAAGGATTGAAAAATGATGATGTGGCTTTGAATGGTGCATTTTGAACACACAAAAAGTCAGGAGTTCAAATAAGTTTTAAAAAATTAAATCCCTTTGTAACAGACGAGTTTCCGTATGAAATCCTGGTACTTTGAAAGAGATTGTCCGTTTTGTACACGAAGTGCATCCAGTTTTTGCCATAACCCTCTCAACTTTCTTGCACATGCTATGTGGATGAAATCATGATACCATGCCAACTTTCAACCTTTTCAGAGTTCATTTGAAATGCTTTTCAATTTTAGGGTCTTATAGCTCAAAATAATTAGTAAATGCATGAAAAATAACAAATGAAGTCAGAAAGGATTGAAAAATGATGATGTGGCTTTGAATGGTGCATTGTGAACACACAAAAAGTCAGGAGTTCAAATAAGTTTTAAAAAATGAAATCCCTTTGTAACAGACGAGTTTCCGTATGAAATCCTGATACTTTGAAAGAGATTATCCGTTTTGTACACGAAGTGCATCCAGTTTTTGCCGTAACCCTCTCAACTTTCTCGCACATGCTATGTGGATGAAATGATGAAACCATGCCCACTTTCAACCTTTTCAGAGTTCATTTGAAATGCTTTTCAATTTTAGGGTCTT
>NW_025301460.1:0-885 GCF_018294505.1 Triticum aestivum
ACAGGTCACATCGCCATGTGACTAATACCCAAGAGTTTACTAGAGTCAGTAGTCTAGTTCACATCACTATGTGATTAACACTCAATGAGTTTTATGTTTGATCATGTTGCTTGTGAGAGAGGTTTTAGTCAACGGGTCTGAACCTTTCAGATCCGTGTGTGCTTTACAAATCTCTATGTCATCTCCTAGATGCAGCTACCACGCTCTATTTGGAGCTATTCCAAACAACTGTTCTACTTGGAGCTATTCTAAATTATTGCTCCATTATATGTATCCGGTCTCTCTACTCAGAGCTATCCGGATAGGTGTCAAGCTTGCATCGTCGTAACCTTTACGACGAACTCTTTTACCACCTCCATAATCGAGAAAATTCCTTAGTCCACTAGTTACTAAGGATAACTTTGACCGCTGTCCTGTGAGCCATTCTTGGATCACTCTTGTACCCCTTGACTAACTCATGGCAAGTGACACTTCAGGTGCGGTACACAGCATAGCATACTGAAGAGCCTACGTCTTAAGCATAGGGGACAACCTTCGTCCTTTCTCTCTATTCTGCCGTGGTCGAGCTTTAAGTCTTAACTTCGTACCTTACAACTCAGGCAAGAACTCCTTCTTTGACTGGTCCATCTTGAACACCTTCAAGATCATGTCAAGGTATGTGCTCATTTGAAAGTATTATTAAGCATTTTGATCTATCCTTATAGATCTTGATGCTCAATGTTCAAGTAGCTTAATCCAGGCTTTCCATTAAAAAACACTTTCAAAATAACCCTATATGCTTTCCAGAAATTCTACGTCATTTCTGATCAACAATATGTCAACAACATATACTCATCAGAAATTCTATAGTGCTCCCACTCACTTCTTTGGAAATACAAGTTTCTC
>NW_025301461.1:0-885 GCF_018294505.1 Triticum aestivum
TTTTTGTGTGTTCAAAATGAACCATTCAAAGCCACATCATCATTTTTCAATCCTTTCTGACTTCATTTGTTATTTTTCATGCATTTACTAATTATTTTGAGCTATAAGACCCTAAAATTGAAAAGCATTTCAAATGAACTCTGAAAAGGTTGAAAGTTGGCATGATATCATCATTTCATCCACATAGCATGTGCAAGAAAGTTGAGAGGGTTACGGCAAAAACTGGATGCACTTCGTGTACAAAACGGACAATCTCTTTCAAAGTATCAGGATTTCATCCGGAAACTCGTCTGTTACAAAGGGATTTCATTTTTCAAAACTTATTTCAACTCCTGACTTTTTGTGTGTTCAAAATGCACCATTCAAAGCCACATCATCATATTTCAATCCTTTCTGACTTCATTTGTTATTTTTCATGCATTTACTAATTATTTTGAGCTATAAGACCCTAAAATTGAAAAGCATTTCAAATGAACTCTGAAAAGGTTGAAAGTTGGCATGATATCATCATTTCATCCACATAGCATGTGCAAGAAAGTTGAGAGGGTGACGGCAAAAACTGGATGCACTTCGTGTACAAAACGGACAATCTCTTTCAAAGTATCAGGATTTCATCCGGAAACTCGTCTGTTACAAAGGGATTTCATTTTTCAAAACTTATTTGAACTCCTGACTTTTTGCGTGTTCAAATCGCACCATTCAAAGCCACATCATCATTTTTCAATCCTTTCTGACTTCATTTGTTATTTTTCATGCATTTACTAATTATTTTGAGCTATAAGACCCTAAAATTGAAAAGCATTTCAAATGAACTCTGAAAAGGTTGAAAGTTGGCATGATATCATCATTTCATCCACATAGCATGTGCAAGAAAGTTGAGAGGGT
>NW_025301462.1:0-885 GCF_018294505.1 Triticum aestivum
CTCATTTCTAATAATAAAAAATTCACTCATTTCTTAAAAAATGAGTTAACTTGTTTATTTCACTCATTTCAAAATACTTATTTCAGTCATTTCAAAACACACATTTCAATCATTTGAAAAAATTGGTCTCACTCAATTCAAAAAAACGGATTTCACTCCTTTCAATTCAAAGACAGTATTCACTCAATTGAGATGTGAAACTTGTTATTTGAATACATTTCGAACGAGTTTAAAATTCTTGCAACATATTTCACTCATTTCTAATAATAAAGAATTCACTCATTTCTTAAAAAATGAGTTAACTTGTTTATTTCACTCATTTCAAAATACTTATTTCAGTCATTTCAAAACACATATTTCAATCATTTGAAAAAATTGGTCTCACTCAATTCAAAAAACGGATTTCACTCCTTTCAATTCAAAGACAGTATTCACTCAATTGAGATGTGAAACTTGTTATTTGAATACATTTTGAATGAGTTTAAAATTCTTGCAACATATTTCCCTCATTTCTAATAATAAAGAATTCACTCATTTCTAAAAAATGAGTTAACTTGTTTATTTCTCTCATTTCAAAATACTTGTTTCAGTCATTTCAAAACACACATTTCAATCATTTGAAATAATTGGTCTCACTCATTTTCAAAAAACGGATTTCACTCCTTTCAATTCAAAGACAGTATTCACTCAATTGAGATGTGAAACTTGTTATTTGAATACATTTCGAACGAGTTTAAAATTCTTGCAACATATTTCACTCATTTCTAATAATAAAGAATTCACTCATTTCTTAAAAAATGATTTAACTTGTTTATTTCTCTCATTTCAAAATACTTGTTTCAGTCATTTCAAAACACACATTTCAATCATTTGAAATAATTGGTT
>NW_025301463.1:0-885 GCF_018294505.1 Triticum aestivum
CGTGCAAAGTCAAAGGGCTAGATCCCGTGGTCAAACGCTACAGGGTTAGGCGGGACGGGGGCCCTGGGGGGGTAGCACTGCCACCGGAGCGTCGTACCGGGCCCTCATACATGAGGGGTGGTGTTGTGGCATGTCCGAAGAGGCGGCACGCGTCTCCGGGTTGTGGCCCCCCTCACGGACGGCAATGAAACGGTGGTAGACGTTCTGCGGTAACGATGCAGCGTGAATATTATTAAATACTTGGAGCGCGATAAAATCATGAGTTTTTTACACAACGTGGGCACATGTGCTATAGGACTGATGGTAATTTTTCATAATTTTTTGTGATGGAGAAGTATCTGAACACTTCCCTCTACGCGGATTGCTCTTCGCACGTCTACGACTGTGGCCGGCGGCCTTCGGGGGGTAGCATACCGTAAAATCTTGCGTAGGCGGCCTCTCACAAGTCTGGAAGTGTTGAGGCGGTTGCAAATGCCCAGCACACGTCTTCGGTGCGTGCCCCCCCTCACGGACGGCGCCGCCGCCGGCACCCGGAGGGGGGGAAACGGACGCGTCGGGTCTACACGGAGTGGATGTAGCTGTGGCCCTGGCCCGGATGTTGCTCCCCGGTGTCCCTCTGGGCCGACCCGACACAACCGGGTGGAGAGGTCCACTGGTCAAAGCCCGTCCGTGCAAAGTCAAAGGGCTAGATCCCGTGGTCAAACGCTACAGGGTTAGGCGGGACGGGGGCCCTGGGGGGGTAGCAATGCCACCGGAGCGTCGTACCGGGCCCTCATACATGCGGGGTGGTGTTGTGGCATGTCCGAAGAGGCGGCACGCGTCTCCGGTGCGTGGCCCCCCTCACGAACGGCGCCGCCGCCGGCACCCGGAGGGGGGAAACGGACG
>NW_025301464.1:0-884 GCF_018294505.1 Triticum aestivum
CCAAGGAAACTCCTAACTTGTTTCACGGTCTCAGGTGGAGTCCAATCGAGAACGGCTTGAACTCTCTCGGGATTGACAGCAATGCCCTTACCAGAGATTACGTGGCCTAGGTAGGTCACTTCTGGCAACCAAAATTCACACTTGGAGAACTTGGCATAAAGGCGGTGCTCTCTGAGTTTTTCTAACACAAGTCTAAGATGTTCGGCATGCTCTTCCTCGCTCTTCGAGTAAATAAGAATATCATCGAGGTAAACCACGACGAACTTATCTAAGTACTCCATGAAGATCGAGTTCATCAAACGGGAGAATGTGGCTGGGGCGTTGGTTAGACCAAAGGACATGACGGTGTACTCGTACTGGCCATAACGAGTGACAAAAGCTGTCTTGGGAATGTCCCCGTTTCTGATCTTGATTTGATGGTAGCCTAACCTTAAATCCATCTTGGAGAAGACAGAGGATCCAGCGAGCTCATCATACAGGCCGTTGATCCTGGGAAGCGGATACTTGTTCTTTATCGTGACCAAATTAACGGGACGATAATCAACAACCATCCGGTCCGTACCGTCTTTCTTCTTGACGAAGAGGACGGGGCAAGCCCAAGGAGAAGAACTAGGACGGATGAAACCCTTTTGCAAGGACTCATCGAGTTGTTTCTTAAGCTCGGCTAGTTCTAAGGGTGCCATCTTGTAAGGTCTCCGGGAGATTGGAGCTGTTCCTGGGATAAGATCTATGACGAACTCTACATCTCTGTCAGGTGGAACACCTGGCAGTTCCTCTGGAAAGACATCCGGAAAGTCACGGACTACCAGGATATCTTCAAGGTCTGGAAGAGGGCTGGCATTAAGAGAATAGAGCTGACGCTTTGCAACTCTAGTGGAGACGGT
>NW_025301465.1:0-884 GCF_018294505.1 Triticum aestivum
ATGATGGACATGTAAATGCACCCCGAGGATCGTCAATCATGGAAATCGCTTTGGGACCCCAAAACACTGAGTAATAGTGCACGAAGTGGACCAGAATCGGCCAAAATTGTGAGTGTTGATTACCGACACGTAAACGCACCCCGGGGTTCGTTAAGCGTGGAAATCACTTCGGGACTCGAAAATGGTGAGTAATAGTCCAAGAGACGGACCAGAATTGGCCAAATTTGTGAGTGTTGATGACCAACATGTAAACGCACCCCGGGGTTCGACAACCATGGAAATCGCTTCGAGACCCCAAAATTGAGTAATACTCCGAGAAACGGGTCAGAATCGAGAAAAACCGTGAGTGCTGATGACCGACACGCAAGCGCACGTTGGGGTTCGACAACCATGGAAATCGCCTTGGGACCCCAAACAGGTGAGTAATAGTCCACGAAACGGGCAAAAATCAGCCAAAACTGCGAGTGTTGGCACCCTGGGGTTTGACAACCATGAAAATCGCCTCGAGACCCCAATATTGAGTAATAGTCCACGAAAAGGGTCAGAATCAACAAAAACAGCGAGTGTTGATGACCGACACGTAAACGCACCCCGTGGTTCGTCAATCGTGGAAATCACTCCAGGACCACAAAACAGTGAGTAATAGTCCATGAAACGGGCCAGTATCAGCCAAAACTACGAGTGTTGATGACCGACACGTAAACGCACCCCGGGGTTCGTTAGTCATGCAAATCACTTCGGGACCCGAAAACGGTGAGTAATAGTCCAGGAAACGGACCAGAACTTGCAAAAATTGTGAGTGTTAACGACTGACAAGTAAACGCACCCCAGGGTTCGACAACCATGGAAATCGCTTTGGGACCCCAAAACTGAGTAATAGTCCA
>NW_025301466.1:0-884 GCF_018294505.1 Triticum aestivum
CGATTCGCCGGGGCGCGGCAGCGGACGCGTCCGGCTCCGTCCGGACGTGTCCGGCGGCGCGGAGAGGAGCGGGGCTAGGGTTAGGGTGGAAATGATCCGCGAATTTCGGGGGAGGGGCTATATTTATAGGTAGAGGGAGCTAGGAGAGTCCAAATGAGGAGCGGTTTTCGGCCCCGCGATCATGATCGAACGACCGAGAGCATGGAGGGGAGTTAGATGGGTTTTGGGCCACTTCTGAATGGGTGTTGGGCTGCAAACAAAAGAGGCTTTTACGGTTACCCGGTTAACCATTAGAGTACCAAACGATCTCCAAATGGCACGAAACTTGACAGGCGGTCTACCGGTGGTATACCAAGGCCGCTTGGCAAACCTCGGGCCACTCCGAGAAAGTTTAATACCCGCTCACAACAAAAGACAAAAGGGGAACTCCGGATGACATAGGAGCGCCGGATTGCAAAACGGACAACGGGGAAAATGCTCGGATGCATGAGACGAACACGTATGCAAAATGAGGTGCACATGATGACATGATATGAAATGCATATGATGACATGGCAAAGTGCAACACGCAAGCACATGACATGGCAATGACGGCGAATAACTGGCAGACACCTGGCGCATCGAATCCGGGGCGTTACAACACTCCTCCACTAACAAGAGATCTCGTCCCGAGATCTTAGGACCGAGACGGACGGGAAAAAGGGAAGAGGTGAAACAAGAACTCAAGAGAAGAAGCAAAGAATCGAGAGCACTCGAGAAGAAAAGAGAAACGACGAGGATGCCGAGAATCGAAAACCCACGGAAACAGATAGACTATGAAACGACTCGTTCTAACCGGAGTGGTTAGAATGAGAAACGAAACGAATAAGGCTGAAAGGATTTAG
>NW_025301467.1:0-884 GCF_018294505.1 Triticum aestivum
CTTGCTTTATTTATTTTATTTTGTTTCTACTTACAACAAAATACTTATTGTGGTTTTTTTCTTTTGTTTTCTGCATTATTTATTTTCTTTTGTTTTTTGCTTTATTTTATAATTGTTTTTGCTTTTAGTTTTAGGAAAATTATAAACTTTCTGTTAGTGTCATTAGTTTTCAAATTTGAAACCACTTTTTTTGTTTTTTTGTTTTCTTTCTTGCTTTATTTATTTTATTTTGTTTCTACTTACAACAAAATACTTATTGTTGTTATTTTTAATTATTACGAGGGCCGAACCATAAGACATTAAAGCATTTCAAATGAACTCTGAAAAAGTTGAAAGTTGGCATAGTATCATAAATTGACCCACATAGCATGTGCATGTACAAAACGGACAATGGTATCATACTCGTCAGTTACAAAGTTGGCATGGTATCATCATAATAGTTGTGGGAGAAAGTCTTCACTTTTTCTTCGCTTGTGTCATTTGCTTATTGCGCCGTAACCATGGATAATCTTCATCGTTTATCAGGATGCTGGGGTCAGCCTTGACTTTGAAGGGAGGAATTTCATGAAACTTTTCATAATCTTCAGACATGTCTGTCTTGTCCTCCACTCCCACGATGTCCCTTTTTCCTGAAAGAACTATGTGGCGCTTTGGCTCATCGTATGATGTATTCGCTTCCTTATCTTTTCTCTTTCTCGGTCTGGTAGACATGTCCTTCACATAGATAACCTGTGCCACATCATTGGCTAGGACGAACGGTTCGTCAGTGTACCCAAGATTTTTCAGATCCACTGTTGTCATTCCGTACTGTGGGTCTACCTGTACCCCGCCTCCTGACAGATTAACCCATTTGCACTTAAACAAAGGGACCTTAAAATCTACTC
>NW_025301468.1:0-884 GCF_018294505.1 Triticum aestivum
GTCGGCACGCTGCCTCTACATTTACCTACGGGATTAGTTTTGAACCTCAATAATTGTTATTTAGTGCCAAGTTTGAGCATGAACATTGTATCTGGATCTCGTTTAATACGAGATGGCTACTCATTTAAGTCTGAGAATAATGGTTGTTCGATTTATATGAGAGATATGTTTTATGGTCATGCTCCGATGGTCAATGGTTTATTCTTAATGAATCTCGAGCGTAATATTACACATGTTCATAGTGTAGATGCCAAAAGATTTAAAGTTGATAACGATAGTCCCACATACTTGTGGCACTGCCGCCTTGGTCACATTGGTGTCAAGCGCATGAAGAAGCTCCATGCTGATGGACTTTTAGAGTCTCTTGATTATGAATCGTTTGACACGTGCGAACCATGCCTCTTAGGTAAAATGACCAAGACTCCGTTCTCCGAAACAATGGAGCGAGCAGCCAACTTGTTGGAAATCATACATACCGATGTGTGCGGTCCAATGAGCGTTGAGGCTCGCGGAGGATATCGTTATGTTCTCACTCTCACAGACGACTTGAGTAGATATGGGTATGTCTACTTAATGAAACACAAGTCTGAGACCTTTGAAAAGTTCAAGGAATTTCAGAATGAGGTGGAGAATCAACGTGACCGAAAGATAAAATTCTTACGATCAGATCGTGGAGGAGAATACTTAAGTCACGAATTTGGTACACACTTAAAGAAATGTGGAATCGTTTCACAGCTCACGCCGCCTGGAACACCTCAGCGAAACGGTGTGTCCGAACGTCGTAATCGCACTCTATTGGATATGGTGCGGTCTATGATGTCTCTTACCGATTTACCGCTATCATTTTGGGGATACGCTCTAGAGACAGCTACATTCACTTTAAA
>NW_025301469.1:0-884 GCF_018294505.1 Triticum aestivum
GATCTCCAGGTGCAAACACAACATGTTTTCTACCCTTATCTCCAGCAAGTTTATATTTGGCATTCATACGCTCAATGTTTTCCTTAGTTAACTCATGCATTTTTAAAATCAATTCAGCACGTTGTTTAGCATCAAAATTAACCTTCTCCGAAGATGGAAGAGGCAACAAATCAATAGGTGCACGAGGTAGGAAACCATACACAACTTCAAAAGGGCACATCTTAGTAGTAGAATGCAATGAACGATTATAAGCAAATTCAATATGAGGCAAGCATTCCTCCCACATTTTCTTATTACTCTTCAAAACAGCCCTAAGCATAGTAGACAATGTTCTATTGACTACTTCAGTTTGGCCATCAGTTTGGGGGTGACAAGTAGTACTAAAAAGCAGTTTAGTCCCCAACTTAGCCCATAAACATCTCCAAAAGTGGCTAAGAAATTTAGTATCACGATCTGAAATAATTGTATTTGGCACACCATGCAAGCGAATAATTTCACGAAAGAACAAATCAGCAACATTAACAGCATCATCACTTTTATGACATGGTATAAAGTGTGCCATTTTCGAGAATCTATCCACGACAACAAATATGCTATCCCTCCCCTTCTTTGTTCGAGGTAAACCTAAAACAAAGTCCATAGATATATCCTCCCAAGGAACAGTAGGTACAGGCAAAGGCATATATAAACCATGAGGATTGAGTCGTGACTTAGCTTTTTGACATGTAGTGCAGCGAGCAATAAAACGCTCAACATCCCGTCTCATCTTTGGCCAAAAGAAATGTGTAGCAAGTACGTCCTCCGTCTTCTTCACGCCAAAGTGTCCCATTAATCCTCCTCCATGCGCCTCCTGCAACAACAAAAGACGAACGGAGCTAGCTGAA
>NW_025301470.1:0-884 GCF_018294505.1 Triticum aestivum
CTCTCAAACCCAATCCACGTCTACGAGCATAGCATGGCAATATAATAGCAAACGTAGAAGTAACTCCCAAGGGTTTGATAAAAAGAACAGGTAATAGGTACTACCTCAACTACTTCCCAATACCCACAATTTAATTAGATCCTAATCATGCAATGTTTGAGGAATAGATCTAATGCAATAAAAACTGGGTATGGAAGGTATATGATCAAAGTGTTACTTGCCTTGCTGATGATCCGCGAAACCTAGCGATTCGAAGTAACAAGCGGCACACTCCGGGTACTCTATCGCAAACAAACAAGCAAACAATAAGTACTTATCTAATGCACAGGTAAAACTCGAATGAAAGATCCAACCAGAAAGTTCAACTTAAGAACTCCGGTTTGCAAAAAGAATCAACTCGAACGAAGCAACGAAAGTCAAACGGCGAAAGAAACAAGCTCCGTTTACTAATCTAGATCTAGGTCAAATTTTACAGTAGCAAAAACTTATTTGAGTAGGTTAAACGGAAAGAATTTCGAGACGAAACTCTAGGCGCTTGAATCGCCTGATTCCGATAAACGAGCGAAAAGTTAAACAGAAACGAAGATCCGATCAGAAATCGAGATCTGAGATAATCGCGGAAAAATCCGACGAAAAAGAAAAACTGACGAACGGTTAACGAACGGACGTTCGTTAACAGAGAAAATTCGACGAACGCGTTCGTTAAAACGAACGGGTCGGTGAACGTTCACAAAATAACAAAACCGAAGAAATAAACCGATCTAGGGTTTTTTTTAAACGAACGGTTTTTTAACAAAACCGGCAAACGACGGCGAGGTAATACCTCGTCGGGGCGGGGCTCCGGCGAGGGCGGCGGGGTGCGGCGGGGCTCGGGGGGCGGCGAG
>NW_025301471.1:0-884 GCF_018294505.1 Triticum aestivum
TTGAAAAGCATTTCAAATGAACTCTGAAAAGGTTGGAAATTGGCATGGTATCATCATTTCAACCACATAGCATGTGCCAGAAAGTTGAGAGGGTTACGGCAAAAACTGGATGCACTTCGTGTACAAAACGGACAATCTCTTTCAAAGTATGAGGATTTCATACGGAAACTCGTCTGTTACAAAGGGATTTCGTTTTTTAAAACTTATTTGAACTCCTGACTTTTTGTGTGTTCAAAATGCACCATTCAAAGCCACATCATCATTTTTCAATCCTTTCTGACTTCATTTGATATTTTTCATGCATTTACTAATTATTTTGAGCTATAAGGCCCTAAAATTGAAAAGCATTTAAAATGAACTCTGAAAATGTTGAAAGTTGGCATGGTATCATCATTTCATCCACATAGCATGTGCAAGAGAGTTGAGAGGGTTACGGCAAAAACTGGATGCACTTCGTGTACAAAACGTACAATCTCTTTCAAAGTATCAGGATTTCATACGGAAACTCGTCTGTTACAAGGGGATTTCATTTTTTTAAACTTATTTGAACTCCTGATTTTTGTGTGTTCAAAATGCACCATTCAAAGCCACATCATCATTTTTCAATCCTTTCTGACATCATTTGTTATTTCTCATGCATTTACTAATTATTTTGAGATATAAGACCCTAAAATTGAAAAGCATTTCAAATGAACTACGAAAAGGTTGGAAGTTGGCATGGTATCATCATTTCATCCACATAGCATGTGCGAGAAAGTTGAGAGGGTTACGGCAAAAACTGGATGCACTTCGTGTACAAAACGGATAATCTCTTGCGAAGTATCAGGATTTCATACGGAAACTCGTCTGTTAAAAAGGGATTTCATATTTTAAAACTTATTTGA
>NW_025301472.1:0-884 GCF_018294505.1 Triticum aestivum
GTACTCGATTGTTTCGACGATCCGGCCGAGGGCTAAAATAAGAAAGAGTCGCGCGCGTTAGTACACACATATTTATTCAAATCAGTTAGTTTGTATCACCAGAGGCTCAATGTATATATATACCTCGGCGCCGGAGGTGGTTGCTACTTCCATTTGAAGATCGTCGTTTATCGACGTTTGTTCGGCATCATCTTGCTGACGGCGCCCTTCATCTTCACCGTCAAGGTTCAGATAAGAAGAGATATCATCTTCTTCTTCTCCGGTCGGCACATATAGAATATCGCCGTTTATGATGCCGAACATATGTGCTTCACCGTCCGGATCATAGTTGTCCATAATCGGGTCAGCTCTATCGTCCGCCATTATGTCAGTCCTGAAAACATGTAGTAAAAACAAATTAATTAAGTGAAGAAGGGGGGCGGTGGCGGTGGCGGTGGCGAAAGGGTGGTGGCGAAAGGAGGGGGCGAGGAAGGGGTGGGAGAGGGTGTCGCGGTAGAGCGCGAGACGGGGCGGCAGACGATGGCGTCACGGAGAGGGGAGGCGAGGACAACACATTTATAACCCTCGCCGTCCCCTCTCGATCCCTAAAAAAACACCGCACGCATCGCCGCCCCCCTCGCCGCCCCTCTCCGTATAAACAAATTGTCCGAACAGAGCTTGGAGTAGAGTGGCTAGGGTTTGGCCAGGGATGCGGATGGAGACGAATATATGTGGGATCGGGATGGCCCATGTGCAGGGCGGGGGGTGCTGGCCACACTCTTTTTTCTTTTCTTTTTCATTTCATTTCATTTTTTCTTCTTTCTTTCTTCTTTCTTTTTTTCTTCTTCCTTTTTTTTTCTTCTTTCTTTTTTTCTTCTTTCTTTTTTTCTTCTGTTGTTTTCTTC
>NW_025301473.1:0-884 GCF_018294505.1 Triticum aestivum
TGAAATCTCTTTGTAACAGACAAGTTTCCGTATGAAACCCTGATACTTCGAAAGAGATTTTCCGTTTTGTACACGAAGTGCATCCAGGTTTTGCCGTAACCCTCTATACTTTCTTGCACATGCTATGTGGGTCAAATGATGATACCATGCCAACTTTCAACCTTTTCAGAGTTCATTTGAAATGCTTTTCGATTTCAGGGTCTTATAGCTCAAAATAATTAGTAAATGCATGAAAAATAACAAATGAAGTCAGAAAGGGTTGAAAATTGATGATGTGGCTTTGCATGGTGCATTTTGAGCACATAAAAACTATGGAGTTCAAATAAGTTCAAAAAAATGAAGTCCCTTTGTAACAGACGAGTTTCCGTATGAAACCCTGATACTTCGAAAGAGATTCTCCGTTTTGTACATGAAGTGCATCCAGTTTTTGCCGTAACCCTCTCTACTTTCTTTCACATGATATGTGGGTCAAATGATGATACCATGCCAACTTTAAACCTTTTCAAAGTTCATTTGAAATGCTTTTCAATTTGAGGGTCTTATAGCTCAAAATAACCAGTAAATGCATGAAAAAGAACAAATGAAGTCAGAATAGGTTGAAAATTGATGATGTGGCTTTGCATGGTGCATTTTGAGCATAGAAAAACTATGGAGTTCAAATAAGTTCAAAAAAATGAAATCCCTTTGTAACAGACAAGTTTCTGTATCAAACCCTGATACTTCGATAGAGGTTGTCCGTTTTGTACATTAAGTGCATCCAGTTTTTGCCGTAACCCTCTCTACTTTCATGCACATGCTATGTGGGTCAAATGATGATACCATGCCAAGTTTCAACCTTTTCAGAGTTCATTTGAAATGCTTTTCAATTTCAGGGTCTTATAGCT
>NW_025301474.1:0-884 GCF_018294505.1 Triticum aestivum
TCTGCGCCGTTTCCACGCCCGAAATGTGAGAGGTCGAGCCTTCTAGGAAGGGGATTTGGTTCTCCGAGTGGATCAGCACAAACCACACAAGCTTGCTCCTTCTTGGGAAGGCCCCTTCATCGTCACCAAGGTTCTCCACAACGGGGCGTACCGTCTTTACAACGTCGAGCATAATATCGACGAGCCCCGAGCTTGGAACGCGGAGCTACTCCGCCCATTTTACACTTAAGTTTTATCACTCGGATGAGTTGCAATAAAGTACTTCTGTAGTTCATGGGTTTAGAAATAATTGTGTCATCACTTTTTATTTTTGTCCACATAAAAACTCCCCCTCAGTGGGTGGCTTAGCCGCGAATCCGTTTCGCCTAAGTTTGTAAAAATCCTATCGAGTGGTGAGCCAGACTCTCACTCGGAGGCTTAGCTGCGAATCCGTTTCGCCTAAGTTTATCAAAATCCTACCGAGTGGTAAGCCAGCCTTCCACTCGGGGGCTTAGCTGCAGCCTCGTGCTCGCCTAAGTTATAAAAATCCTACCGAGTGGTAAGCTAGCCTTTCAGTCGGAGGCTTAGCTGCAGTCCAAGGACTCGCCTAAGTTATAAAAATCCTACCGAGTGTAAGCCAGCCTTCCACTCGGGGGCTTAGCTGCAGTCCAAGCACTCGCCTAAGTTGTGAAAATCCTACCGAGTGGTAAGCCAGCCTTCCACTCGGGGGCTTAGCTGCAGCCTCGTGCTCGCCTAAGTTATAAAAATCCTACCGAGTGAGGAGCAACCCTCTCACTCGGGGGCTTAGCTGCAGTCCAAGCACTCGCCTAAGTTGTGAAAATCCTACCGAGTGAAGAGCGATCCTCTCACTCGGGGGCTTAGCTGCAGCCTCGTGCTCGCCTAAG
>NW_025301475.1:0-884 GCF_018294505.1 Triticum aestivum
GGACGTGCTCGTCCTCCTCGCTGACACGGTGACGTACCACCTCCGCGGTGTCCGGATGCCTCACCACCGTCACTGGCCCACGCGACCGCCACCAAACAAGGATCGGGTCAACAACTGGCTGCCTCCTCACCAACCTACGTCCCCCGGAAGGTAGCACCTCCCAATACCAACCCGGCGGAGCCCAGTCCCGAACATGGCCCTGATCAAGCAGGCCTCCACCGCCGAGTCGACGACGACGAGGATGCGGGATAGGCATCGCCGACGTCGACGCGGGAACTACTTCTATATATAGTTAAATAAAAGTAGTTTTATTAATTAAATCAACTATCTAGTTCAACTACTAAGCACTTACTATAAATAAATAAGTAGTACTTACTAAAAACAAACTACTTCATTATATAGTAAAATAAATTAGTTTATTAGATCAACTAGCTAGTTCAACTATATATAAACTACTTATTTTTTTCCTTTTTCTAAATACTATGAACAAAAAAATCATTAAAATTCTATGAACAAAATTAATTACACAATCTAAATATCACCAAAAAAAATCTATTAACAATAATATCACCAAACATGCATATTCAATAATAATATCACCAAAAAAATCTATTAACAGAAAAAAATCTAACGTAATATGAACAAATTAATTACTACACATATCTAATCTAACAAAAAAAATCTAATTAATCTAACAAAAAAACTAATATAATATGACAAATTAATTACTACACATGTAATCTAACAAAAAAATCTAATCTAACAAAAAAAATCTATGAACTACATATCTAAATTACTACACATCTAACCTAACAGCGGGCTCGGGGGCGGCGACGCGGACGGCGGGCTCGGGGCAGGGGCGACGTCTGGCGACGACGTTGGGC
>NW_025301476.1:0-884 GCF_018294505.1 Triticum aestivum
CACTAGATGCATGTTGGATAGTGGTCGATGTGTGGAGTAATAGTACTAGATGCAGGCAGGAGTCAATCTACTAATCTTGGACGTGATGCCTATATTCATGATCATTGCCTTGGATATTGTCATAATTATTTGTTCTTCTATCAATTGCCCAACAGTAATTTATTGACCCACCTTATGCTATTTTCTCGAGAGAAGCCACTAGTCAAATATACGACCCTGGGTCTATCTTTTATCATATTGTTTCTAGTTCTATTATTCCAAAAACCCAAAAATACCTTGCTGCAATTTTTCTTTACTTATTTTATTTTGTGTTTTATTCAGATCTATTTATCCAATCTCATACAATTTAATCTATCTTTTTACCAAGGAGGGATTGACAACCCCTCTTACGCGTCGGGTTACAAGTATTTGTTCTTTGTGTGTATTACCGTTTACATAGTGTTTCTTGGTTCTCCTACTGGATTGATAATCTTAATTTCATAATTGAGGGAAATACTTACTGTAGCTATGTTGCATCGTCCCTTCCTCTTTGGGGAAATATCGATGTAGGAATGGCAGAAGTCCATCGCGCAGGCTCACCGGGAGGCGAGACAGCCTTTGACCGCCGCCCGCCTCGCTCCCACTAGTCTGTATTAATTGCGTGCCCGAGCTGCCAGCCATAATAGGTGGCCGCACCCTCGGTCCACAGTGGTCACCAACGTCTGGACTCTGGAGTGTATGAGGATGCCGCCGAAGCGCCCCATCGGAGGGAGTGGTGACACTGGGGCTGGTGAAGCACCGGCGCAATTCGTGAAGCTGGGCACAGAGGTTGTCGTCTCCGCAGCCGAGGTCTCGCATGGCAGCAACACGACCTTGACTTCATCGGCGCCGTCCTGCCCCCCCCC
>NW_025301477.1:0-884 GCF_018294505.1 Triticum aestivum
CATTCTCTTCACATTGCTTTTCCAAGTAGACAGGGCCTTGCTCATCTTCGTAAGGGCAGCATTGTTCACTTTATTCCCTTTGAGGCTTGTGTTTTCAAATTCAGCGGGGAACTTGTATCGTTCGTGCAGCTTCGTGAAGAGGAGGTTGCGCAAATTCCCTCGGTCAGGATGCCTCAGGTTCTCGGTGTTGATCGAGACGGTGCTCCGGAGAATGCACCCGAGCTGAAGCGAGTACCCCTTGACTATTCGTTCGGGCGCCGTTGGATTCCCGTCGGAGTCCACTTCAGTAACTTCCTCCTTGAGGGTGCGGAGCACGGTCGGGCGCCGGTCCTTCCGTTGCCTCTTCGGTTGGTTGCCATCTGTGCGTGCGCCGCCATCATCAGTGGTGGCATCCTCGGCGGCACCATTAGTGGTGGCATCCTCAGCGGCACCATCAGTGGTGGCATCAGTGGGGTCATCCTCGGCGGTACCATCAGTGGTCTCAGGATCGGTGGGGAAGGCGGCGTCCTCATACAAGTGAGGTTGTTCCTCCATCTCCTGGGACAGCATCCAGAATGGCTTGACGCTCGAACCCCCGGCCTCATTGTTGTTGGCCATGTTTCTCTCTAAATAGGAACAAAGTTTGGTCAAAAAGTTGGTTATTGTCAAGGAACAAGATCATGGTCTCATCATTTAGGGTTTGTCGACACCGAGGCATCCTAAAAGCTAAGCTTTTATCATTGAGGGTTTTTCGACGCCGAGGCACCCTAAAAGCCTAAGCTTTCATCATTTCGGTTTTTATCGACACCGAGGCACCCTAAAAGCCATGCATTAGTCACAAGTATGCCGGGGCACTTGATCCTACTTAATTAACTACTAAGATACCCCGGCCCATGCATTAGTCA
>NW_025301478.1:0-884 GCF_018294505.1 Triticum aestivum
TTTGGGTCCCAGAGCGATTTCCACGATTGACGATCCCAGGAGTGCATTTACGTGTCCGTCGTCAACACTCATAGTTTTGGCCAATTCTGACTCGTTTCGTGGACTATTACTCACCGTTTTGGGGTCCCCAAGCGATTTCCACAGTTGTTGAACCCCAAGGTGCGATTACATGACGGTCGTCAACACTCGCAGTTTTGGCCGATTCTGACGCGTTTCATGGACTATTACTCACTATTTTGGGGTCCTAGAGTGATTTCCACGATTAACTAACCCCTGACTGCATTTACGTGTCGGTCATCAATAATCCTTGGTTTGTCCAATTCTGGGCTCTTTCATGGACTATTACTCACCGTTTTGGGGTCCCAAATTGATTTCCATGGTTGTCGATCCCCATGGTGTGCTATGTGTTGGTCGTCAAGACTTGTAGTTTTGGCCGTTTTGGAGTGCATTTACGTGTCCGTCGTCAACACTCGCAGTTTTGGCCAATTCTGACCCGTTTCGTGGACTATTACTCACCGTTTTGGGGTCCCTAAGCGATTTCCACAGTCGTTCAACCCCAAGGTGCGATTACGTGTCGGTCGTCAACACTCGCAGTTTTGCCCGATTCTGGCGTGTTTCGTGGACTATTACTCACTCTTTAGGGGTCCGGGAGTGATTTTCACAATTAACGAACCCTTGGGTGCGTTTACGTGTCGGTCATCACTAATCCTAGGTTTGTCCGATTCTGGGCTCTTTCATGGACTATTACTCAACGTTTTGGGGTCCCAAAACGCTTTCCATGGTTGTCGAATCCCAAGGTGTGATATGTGTTGGTCGTCAACACTCGTAGTTTGGGTCGGTTCTGGCCCGTTTCTTGGACTATACTTAGTTTTGGGGTCCCGAAG
>NW_025301479.1:0-884 GCF_018294505.1 Triticum aestivum
CAAAATGCACCATTCAAAGCCACATCATCATTTTTCAATCCTTTCTGACTTCATTTGTTATTTTTCATGCATTTACTAATTATTTTGAGCTATAAGTCCCTAAAATTGAAAAGCATTTCAAATGAACTCTGAAAAGGTTGAAAGTTGGCATGGTATCATCATTTCATCCACATAGCATGTGCAAGAAAGTTGAGAGGGTCCCGGCAAAAAATGGATGCACTTCGTGTACAAAACGGACAATCTCTTTCAAAGTATCAGGATTTCATACGGAAACTCGTCTGTTACAAAGGGATTTCATTTTTTAAAATTTATTTGAACTCCTGACTTTTTGTGTGTTCAAAATGCACCATTCAAAGCCACATCATCATTTTTCAATCCTTTCTGACTTCATTTGTTATTTTTCATGCATTTACTAATTATTTTGAGCTATAAGACCACAATATTTAAAAGCATTTCAAATGAACTCTGAAAAGGTTGAAAGTTCGCATGGTATCATCATTTCATCCAGATAGCATGTGCAAGAAAGTTGAGAGGGTTACGGCAAAAACTGGATGCACTTCGTGTACAAAACGGACAATCTCTTTCGAAGTATCAGGATTTCATACGGAAACTCGTCTGTTAGAAAGGGATTTCATTATTTAAAACTTATTTGTACTCCTGACTTTTTGTGTGTCCAAAATGCATCATTCAAAGCCACATCATCATTCTTCAATCCTTTCTGACTTCATTTGTTATTTTTCCTGCATTTACTAATTATTTTGAGCTATAAGACCCAAAAATTGAAAAGCATTTCAAATGAACTCTGAAAAGGTTGAAAGTTGGCATGGTATCATCATTTCATCCACATAGCATGTGCAAGAAAGTTGAGAGGGTCCCGGCAAAAA
>NW_025301480.1:0-884 GCF_018294505.1 Triticum aestivum
AAAATGCAATTTGGGTCAATCGACTGGTTTGAGCCGTCCGATGAAGAATGAACATCCAAATGAGCGTATTCAACCTCCAGCCGTCGTCTTCAACCTCGAAACGCCGAGCCACCGACGGCCTAACCACCTTTTTCTGCCGGCGGCGCTCTCGTGACCGCCTCGCCGTCCCACCCTCCCCTAAACCTCCCCCCACCATCAAGCTTGCCGCCACCCAAGATCTTCCTTCTAACCCCGGCAGACCTCCAATTCCGACGCCGGCGAACCTGCACCCCACGCCACCCCTAAGATAGACAAGGAGGTTGATGCTCCCCCTGCATCCGCTGCACCCCTAAGATAGACGAGGAGGCTACTCCGCCGCGGCTCCTGCTGCCTCCGCCGGTAGCCTCGGTGCTCCTCCGCGGTTGCTACTTCCTCTCCACTGAATCGACTGGCCAAATTTGAATTTCAGACGACTGCCGTGCAACAAAACTAGTATATTATTCTTTTTGTATCCACTAACAATTCAATTTCAACCACCGCCCGCCAACGGTCACCATTAATACATTTTTTTCTTTTAAACTCCATCTTCAACCCAACTCCCAACTTTATCGCATTACACCAGTCCAAACAGTTACTTTCTCTTATCCAACGATTACGGGCACTGATAATGGAAGGTCGGTGGACAAAAAGAAGCAAGTTGACACCATCTATATGCAAACAGAAATCTCTCCTCTCTTCCATCTGTGCGTTCGCAACGGTGAAAGTGCAATCAAGATTGGTACGATCATTTCATGGACGCTAAAAGGAACGTCCACACCTAAGGTATTGTACTGTATTGATGTGCGCTTATTATTGCGTGTGCGTGTGCGTGTGCGTGTGTGTGTTTGTGAGAGAGAGAGAGAGAG
>NW_025301481.1:0-884 GCF_018294505.1 Triticum aestivum
AATGACATAAGGAAAAGTCTCAATGAATTCAACCCATTTAGCATGTCTACGATTCAGTTTAGCTTGACTTTTAATATGTTTCAAAGATTCATGATCAGAATGTATAACAAATTCTTTGGGCCATAAATAATGTTGCCATGTTTCTAAAGTCCGAACAAGAGCATATAATTCTTTATCATAAGTAGAATAATTCAGACTAGGCCCACTCAATTTTTCAGAAAAGTATGCAACAGGTTTGCCATCTTGTAATAACACACCGCCTAATCCAATTCCACTAGCATCACATTCAAGCTCAAAAGTCTTATTAAAATCAGGAAGTTGGAGTAAAGGAGCATGTGTCAACTTATCTTTCAATACCGAGAAAGCTTCTTCCTGTGCGGTACCCCAAAGAAAAGGCACATCTTTCTTTGTAAGCTCATTGAGAGGTGCAGCAATGGTGTTGAAATCTCTCACAAAACGCCTATAGAAACCAGCGAGGCCAAGAAAACTCCTCACTTGTGTGACCGTTTTGGGTTGCGGCCAACTCTCAATAGCTTCAATCTTGGCTTTATCAACTTCAATTCCCTGTGGAGTAACAACATAGCCAAGAAAAGATACTCGGTCGGTGCAAAAGGTGCACTTCCCAAGGTTACCAAACAAACGTGCATCACGTAGAGCAATAAAAACAGCACGTAAATGTTCCAAATGTTCTTCCAAAGATCTGCTATAAATCAATATGTCATCAAAGTAAACTACCACAAATCGTCCAATGAAAGCACGTAAAACTTCGTTCATTAATCTCATGAAAGTACTAGGTGCATTAGTTAACCCAAAAGGCATGACTAACCACTCATATAATCCAAACTTAGTTTTGAATGTTGTTTTCCATTCATCTCCCAATTTCA
>NW_025301482.1:0-884 GCF_018294505.1 Triticum aestivum
GGTTCAACAACTATGGAAATCGCTATGGGGCCCCAAAACGGTGAGTAATAGTCCACGAAATGGGTCAGAATCGACAAAAAACGAGAGTGTTGATGACCGACACAATGACGCACCCCGGGGTTCGTCAATCGTCGAAATTACTCCGGGACCCCAAAATAGTGAGTAATAGTCCATGAAACGGGCCAGAATCGGCCAAAACTGCGACTGTTGATGACCGACACGAAAGTGCACCTTGGGGTTCAATAACTATGGAAATCACTACGGGACCCCAAAACGGTGAGTAATAGACCACAAAACGGGTCACAATCGACCAAACATGCGAGTGTTGATGACCGACACGTAGACGCACCCCGGGGTTCGTCAATCGTGGAATTCACTTCGAGACCCCAAAACTGAGTAATAGTCCAAGAAACGGATCAGAATCGGCCCACACTGCGAGTCTGGACGACCAAGACGTAAGCACTCCTTGCGATTCGACAACCATGGAAATCGCTCTGGGACTCCAAAATGGTGATTAATAGTCCATGAAACAGGTGAGAATCACCAAAAACCGCGAGTGTTGATGACCGACACATATATGCACCCCAGGGTTCGTCAATTGTGGAAATCACTCCGGGACCCCAAACAGTGAGTAATAGTCCATGAAACGGGCCAGAATCGGCCAAAAGTGCGAGTATTCATGACCGGCACGTAAGTGCACCTTGGGGTTCATCAACTATGGAAATCGCTATGGGGCCCCAAAACGGTGAGTAATAGTTCACGAAACGTGTCAGAATCGACAAAAAACGAGGGTGTTGATGACCGACACAATGACGCACCCCGGGGTTCGTCAATCGTCGAAATTACTCCGGGACCCCAAAATAGTGAGTAATAGTCCATGAAAC
>NW_025301483.1:0-884 GCF_018294505.1 Triticum aestivum
CATTGTATTGGGTGTGTTGGGGACACAAGAGACTCTTTGTTATTTGGTTGCAGGGTTGCTTGAGAGAGACCATCTTCATCCTACGCCTCCTACGGATTGATAAACCTTAGGTCATCCACTTGAGGGAAATTTGCTACTGTCCTACAAACCTCTGCGCTTGGAGGCCCAACAACGTCTACAAGAAGAAGGTTGTGTAGTAGACATCATTTCTCTACTTGTAATAGCCCAAGTTGTAAATCCACCATTGACTCGCAATTGTGGGCCCGTAGTTTTTGTTTCTTCTTCCAAATTGCAAGTGAAGCCTCGACTTGCAAATAGGTTTTTTTATCCCACTTGCAAGTCACCCTCGACTCGCAACTGGGTCTTCTATTTTTTATCCCACTTGCAAGTGGACCCTTGACCTGCAACCGGGTTCTTTGTTTGATGCCACTTGCAAGCCGACTATCGACTCACAATTGTGGTTTTTCTCTAGTTGTAATAGCCCCTGTTATAAGTCCACCATTGGCTCGCAATTGTGGGAGCGTAATTTTTTATTTCCACTTGCAAGTGAAGACTCGACTTGCGACTAGGTTTTTTGTTTGATGCCACTTGCAAGTCGACCCTTGACTCGCCACGGTGCTGTTTCTCTAGTTATAATAGCCCCGCTTGCAAGTCCACCATTGATTCATAACTCTGGGCCAGTAGTTTTTCTTTCACGCCACTTGCAAGCTGACCCTCAAATTTGCAACTGGGTTTTTTGTTTGATGCCACTTGCAAGTCGACCCTCGACTCGCTACTGTGGTGTTTGTCTAGTTGTAACAGCCCCACTTGCAAGTCCATCATCGACTCGCAATTGTGGACTTGTTTTTTTTCATTCCACTTGCTAGTGGACCCTCGACTTGCAA
>NW_025301484.1:0-884 GCF_018294505.1 Triticum aestivum
CTCGAGACTACTCTCGAAGAATGGAATGATCGAAAGGTTTTTATAATTTGTTGAATGTCCTATTTAAATGAGTTCTGAGTTTCAATGGAGGAGAAAATGTATAGTAATAAATTAAAAGGTTATGAAAAACTACTAAAAATTATGTGACTCCTACATTTATAAGTTATTGTTGGATTTTCAAATGGCGACATACGCAATTTCAAAACAAGAAACGAATCAAGGCTTCTATCACTTGTCGGTAATGCTATTTAAACAAGTATTCAGTTTCGCCAAAATAGAAAATCTACCATGATGGATCAAAACGGTTAAAAATTGTATCAAATTGTCTAATTTCTATAGGTAAGTTGCTATCTGAGGTGCATATAGATACACGGACTACCCTCGAATAATGAAATGGTGGAAATGATTTCGGAATATGTCAATGACGCTTTATTAATAAGTGTTCAAGTTTCAATGAAATGAAAATCTATAGGGATGGATCAAAAGGGAATAAAATTGGTGATGAAATAATATGATTACTAGTTATAAATTGTTATACGAGATCAATATGGTCGAACATACAACTTCCAAAGGTTGAAAGGAAGAAATGCTGATGGAATTTCTAAATGATGCTATTTAAGTAAGTTTCTTTTAAGCGAAACAAATATACGGTAACGGATCAAAAATTTAAGTAAAGGTGCTAAACATGAATAATATATGTGGATAAGCTGTTCGAAATCCATACGGCGGTCGAGACTACTCTCGAAGAATGGAATGATCGAAAGGTTTTTATAATTTGTTGAATGTCCTATTTAAATGAGTTCTGAGTTTCAATGGAGGAGAAAATGTATAGTAATAAATTAAAAGGTTATGAAAAACTACTAAAAATTATGTGACTCCTACAT
>NW_025301485.1:0-884 GCF_018294505.1 Triticum aestivum
CGGTGGGGCTAGGGGCGACGGGGGGCTAGAGGGGGGCGGCGGCGGGGCTAGAAGGGGGTGGTGGGGCGGCTCGACGACGGCGCGGGTCGGGGTAGGGCGCTGGATCGGGGTCGGGCAGGATGGGGAATAAGTGGAGAGGGGCAATTCGTGGATGGATAAGGAGGACTGTGCCGACGGCTAAGCCGTCGGCATACGTGTTGATGCCACGTGGCGCATATGCCGACGGCCTAGCCGTAGGCATATATATATTTTTCATTTTTTATTAGAAACAAATTTAAATTTTTAAAATAAATCTACTACTAATTTATTAAAAATCCAGTAGCCTAACCTAGCACAAGACCCTACCCAAGGCTGCCGACATGGCCGTTTCCCCACTCCGGTGTGGTCCAGGGCCATCAGGGGCTAGCTATCCCTTCATGACTCATGATTTTATCGCGCTCCGTTTCACGCCACACCGTTACCGCAGACGTCCGTGAGAAACGTCTGGGGCAAACCCACTGGAGGAACCCCTCCATGTAGACCCGACGCGTCCATTTGCCCCCTCCAGGTGTCGGCGGCGGCGCCGTCCGTGAGGGGGGGCACATCTCGGAGCCGCATGCCGCCTCTTCAAACATCCCACAACACCACCCCGCATGTATGAGTGGCGGGTGCGATGCTTTTGTGCGAGTGCTACCCACCGATGGCCCCGTCCCGCCTAACCTTGGAGCGGTTGGCCACGAGATCTAGCCCTTTGACTTTCTGCGGACGGGCTTGACCAGTGGACTTCTCCACCCAATTGTGTCAGGTCAGCCCAGAGTGAGACCTGGGAGCAACATCCGGGCAAAACCCACAGCTACATCCACTCCGTGTAGACCCGACGTGTCCGTTTCCCCCTCCAGGTGTCG
>NW_025301486.1:0-884 GCF_018294505.1 Triticum aestivum
CAGACAATCTCCTTCGAAGTATCAGGGTTTCATACAGAAACTCGTCTGTTACAAAGGGATTTCATTTATTTTGAACTTATTTGAACCCCCTTGTTTTTCTGTGTTCAAAATGCAACATTCAAAGCCACATCATCAATTTACAACCCTTCCTGACTTCATTTGTTATTTTTCATGCATTTACTGATTATTTTGAGCTATAAGACCATGAAATTGAAAAGCATTTGAAATGAACTCTGATAAGGTTCCAAGTTGGCATGGTATCATCATTTCACCCACATAGCATGTGCAAGAAAGTAGAGAGGCTTACGGCAAAAACTGGATGCACTTCGTGTACAAAACAAACAATCTCCTTCGAAGTATCAGGGTTTCATACGGAAACTCATCTGTTACAAAGGGATTTCATTTCTTTTGAACTTATTTGAACCCCCTTGTTTTTCTGTGTTCAAAATGCACCATTCAAAGCCACATCATCCATTTACAACCCTTGCTCACTTCATCTGTTATTTTTCATGCATTTACTGATTATTTTGAGCTATAAGACCATGAAATTGAAAAGCATTTGAAATGAACTCTGATAAGGTTCCAAGTTCGCATGGTATCATCATTTCACCCACATAGCATGTGCAAGAAAGTAGAGTGGCTTACGGCAAAAACTGGATGCACTTCACGTACAAAACAGACAATCTCCTTCGAAGTATCAGGGTTTCATATGGAAACTCGTCTGTTACAAAGGGATTTCATTTTTTTTGAATTTATTTGAACCCCCTTATTTTTCTGTGTTCAAAATGCACCATTCAAAGCCACATCATCAATTTACAACCCTTTCTGACTTCATTTGTTATTTTTCATGCATTTACTGATTATTTTGAGCTATAAGACAATGA
>NW_025301487.1:0-884 GCF_018294505.1 Triticum aestivum
CCCCCCCCCTAATCTTTTAATTAAACTGAATAAACCCTGTTAACCCCCTGTCACTGACCAGTGGGCCCCACTGGTCAGGTTTGACCCGGACCAGCCCCTGTTGACTATGCTGAGGTCAGCATGACCTAGTGCTGACGCAATAATTCCTTTCTGGAATTTAGATAATTATTAAATGATTTATAAATTCCAGAAAATTATATAAACTTCTAAAAATCATAGAAAATCAACCATAGCTCCAAATCAAACAAATTATATATGAAAAATAATCAGAAAAATTCAAGGAATCCATCTGTACCATTTTCATGCATGTTTGAACAATGTTTGTCCTCTGTTTTGGACAAAACGAATAAAGGGGCATTTAAATAATCATATATGGAGTTGGAATTTGAATCATGTATTCAAACCAACTTCATTTAAATCATAGCTAGGTGCATTAGCTCAAATCACAGCATATTGCCATGTCATGATCATGCATCATATTGTAGCATTGCATTGATTGTGTTCTTTCTCAGTTACCGGTGTTTGTCCCCTCTCGGTAGACGATGTCCGAGGATGTGATCGTTGACACTGATGAAGACTCAATGTTATCTTCAGAAGTGCCAGGCAAGCAAAACCCCCTTGTTCATTCCGATACAATCCTACTCTCTCGCTCCTGCTCTCTTTTAATGCATTAGGACAACACCGATTCATCTGTTACTTGCTGCGGTAGCTGAACCCCTTTATCCTTTGCATGACCTGTCATTGCCACAGTAAATAGATGAAACCCACTAGCATGAGTAGGAGTTGTTTGAGCCCTGTTGTGCCTACTCATTCATGTTTGTTTGTCATGCCTGCTACTGCTTAGAGTTGAGTCAGGTCTGATTCATCGGGGATGAATCAGAGGC
>NW_025301488.1:0-884 GCF_018294505.1 Triticum aestivum
GGGTGGCAATTAACAAGGAGCATACCGAGAACGACGTTGGGATCCTCTTGAGCTTCTTCGGCAGAGATACAGTTGACATGGCCACGTGAAGCGGTGACCGGCTTGGCGTGGAACACTTTCCCTGTCGGCTTGCCACGGCCAACAGCTTTAGCAGATTGATTGGGGTTGGTCTGGGGACACTCACGCATATAGTGACCAGATTCCCCACACTTGAAACAGGTCACGGAACTGGTACGTGGAGGAGCATTGTTGGTTGGACCCCCATAGGGCTTGGCCGGAGCAGACTGTTGAACAGGGCGAGGCGCCTGGAAAGATGGCCTCGGTGTGAACCTGGGTGGCAGGGCGGTGTTGGGTACCCACACGCGGCGCTTTTGAGGACCAGAACCGGATGAGGAACCCATGTCACGGCCATGCTTGCGTGTTGCGTCATAGTCAGTCTGACCAGTTTCAGCACTGATGGCTTTGTTGACAAGTTTCGAAAAAGATGTGCACTCATGCAGACGGAGGTCGCGGCGAAGCTCAGGACTAAGGCCCTTACGGAACCTTGCTTGCTTCTTGGCATCAGTAGACACTTCCTCAGTTGCATATCGTGCGAGATTACCAAACTCCCTGCTATAGACATCCACAGAAAGTCGGCCTTGGGTGAAATTGCAGAATTCCTCACGTTTACGGTCCATGAGACCCTCCGGAATGTGATGTTCACGGAAAGCCTCGCTGAACTCAGCCCAAGTAGTGACATGGCCCGCTGGGCGCATAGCTCCATAATTCTCCCACCATAGACTGGCGGGGCCTTCAAGATGATATGCAGCAAAGGTGACCTTGTCAGCCTCAGCTACTAGCGCGGAACGCAGCTTGTGAGAGATACTGCGAAGCCAGTCATCAGC
>NW_025301489.1:0-884 GCF_018294505.1 Triticum aestivum
ATAGCCAATGAAGGCCTCACATATTAACATTATATTATACATAGCCTAAGAAGTGTGACAGCTTAGGGCCTCTTTGATCCAAGTAAGTTCACAGGAACTTCGCAGTAGAGAGAGAGAGAGAGAGAGAGAGAGAGAGGAGCTTGCACCAGCATCACCACCACCAGCACCAGCAAGTTTGAGGCCTCTTTGATTCAAAGGAATTTTGGAGGATCCTATCACATATTCCTGTGACTTTTATCTATGATCACATATTCCTGAAATAGCAAATGTACTAAAACAGTAGAGTGGCATTTATCTATGATCAACAGATCCGCCAAAGAGCATAACAAATTTCTATATACATTTAACATAATCGATCATTCGAACTTGATTCTAAGGATCAACTACTCTAGGTATGTACGTACATGGCAGACAAAAACACCTAGCAATAGCAACAAGAGAACATAGTTTCGTCCCTTAGGAAAAAAACACGCCAGAGCATGAGAGATGGAGAGAGCAGAGAGAGAGGGGGGATGATACCTTGACGAGCTCCCCTGATGGCGTGGGTAGTAGGGTCGGGGCAGCGTCCCGGGAAGAACTAGGCACACGCGGTCCGAGGTGCGTGCAGCCTGCGCGCGAGAGGAACCAGCATCATCAGGGAACCTTGACGGCGGCACAATCGAATCGAACAAAGGGGGAAGGGGAGGAGAAGAGGACCTTGCGAGACCTTCAATGGCGGGGTCGCGGGAGAGAAGAAGCACGCGAGCAGCGGCGTGGTCGATGGGAGCAGCTCGAGCAGAGGTGGCGGCGGATTTGGCAAGCGTCGAGGGCGGCGGGGCGGCGGGGCGGCGGCGTCGGGAGAGGAGAGGGGAAGGGGATCGAGGGCGAGGGCTCGGGCGAGGGAG
>NW_025301490.1:0-884 GCF_018294505.1 Triticum aestivum
AGGAAAATCTCCCCCTAGACTGTGTTGTTGTAGATGATTGATGGAGCCATCAAGCCTTCTGGTGACGGCGCAGCGGAACTCTCAATGAAAGCACCAATGTCGGTGTCAAAACCGGCGGATCTTGGGTAGGGGGTCCCGAACTGTGTGTGTAAGGCTAATGGAAACAGGAGGCGGGGAACACGATGTTTACCCAGGTTCGGGCCCTCTCTATGGAGGTAATACCCTACTTCCTGCTTGATTTATCTTGGTGAATATGACTATCACAAGAGTTGATCTACCACGAGATCGTAATGGCTAAACCCTAGAAGTCTAGCCTATGAGATTATGATTGTTGTTGTCTCTACGGACTAAACCCTCCAGTTTATATAGACACCGGAGGGGGCTAGGGTTACACAAAGTCGGTTACAGGGAAAGGAATCTACATATCCGAATCGCTAAGCTTGCCTTCCACGCAAAGGAGAGTCCCATCTAGACACGAGAAGAAGTCTTCTGTCTTGTATCTTCATAGCCCAACAGTCCGGCCCATGTTAATAATCCGACTGTCTGAGGACCCCTTAATCCAGGACTCCCTCATCAAGGCCCGGCCCCGCGCATGCCATAGCTGTCGTTGTATCATCCACATCACCAGGACGAGCCCAATAGGTGAGGGGCTACGTGACTAGTTAGGCTCCTAAGACGCGATGCTCAGGAGTCCCCCTTGACGTGCGAACGGCTTGAAAAAGAAGGGTCAAAGCCAAGTCTTAGCGTTCTGCGTCAGCAGGGCGCGGCCCCGCGCTTGCCTCAGCTGCCGTTGAGTCGTCTGGATCACCAGGACGAGCCCAAGAGGTGAGGGGCTACGTGACCAGTTAGGCTCCTGAGACACGATGCTCAGGAGTCCCCCTTGA
>NW_025301491.1:0-884 GCF_018294505.1 Triticum aestivum
AAAAACTGGATGCACTTCGTGGACAAAACGGACAATCTCTTTCAAAGTATCAGGATTTCATACGGAAACTCGTCTGTTACAAAGGGATTTCAGTTTTTAAAACTTATTTGAACTCCTGACTTTTTGTGTGTTCAAAATGCACCATTCAAAGCCACATCATCATTTTTCAATCCTTTCTGACTTCATTTGTTATTTTTCATGCATTTACTAATTATTTTGAGCTATAAGACCCTAAAATTGAAAAGCATTTCAAATGAACTCTGAAAAGGTTGAAAGTTGGCATGGTATCATCATTTCATCCACATAGCATGTGCAAGAAAGTTGAGAGGGTTACGACAAAAACTTTATGCACTTAATGTACAAAACGGACAATCTCTTTCAAAGTATCAGGATTTCATACGGAAACTCGTCTGTTACAAAGGGATTTCATTTTTTAAAACTTATTTGAACTCCTGACTTTTTGTGTCTTCAAAATGCACCATTCAAAGCCACATCTTCATTTTTCAATCCTTTCTGACTTCATTTGTTATTTTTCATGCATTTAATAATTATTTTGATCTATAAGACCCTAAAATTGAAAACCATTTCAAATGAACTTTGAAAAGGTTAAAAGTTGGCATGGCATCATCATTTCATCCACATAGCATGTGCAAGAAAGTTGAGAGGGTTACAGCAAAAATTGGATGCACTTCGTGTACAAAACAGACAATCTCTTTCAAAGTATCAGGATTTCATACGGAAACTCGTCTGTTACAAAGGGATTTCATTTTTTGAAACTTATTTGAACTCCTGACTTTTTGTGTGTTCAAAATGCACCATTCAAAGCCACATCATCATTTTTCAATCCTTTCTGACTTCATTTGTTATTTTTCATGCATTTACTA
>NW_025301492.1:0-884 GCF_018294505.1 Triticum aestivum
CAAAACAAAACGCACGTGTAAGTAATATATTTACCGTGTTTTATTATTTTGCACGAGTGCGGTAAGTCATAGCTGGGTGCTCACGATTCACGGGTCCAGCGTCGGCGTTGTGGCGCGGCAAGCGTGCACTGGTGCGGTTGAGAGGGAGGGGTGGAAACCGCGTTAAACTCGTCTCCGTAGTTGAGAGGGAGCGGCCAAAGCAATGTGCAATCGTCTTTGTAGTGGAGCTGGGAGGGGCAAGGATAAGGGACGAAGACCGGGGTAACATGTCGGATGCGATCATACCAGCACTAAAGCACCGGATCCCATCAGAACTCCGAAGTTAAGCGTGCTTGGGCGAGAGTACTACTAGGATGGGTGACCTCCTGGGAAGTCCTCGTGTTGCATTCCCTTTTTAATTTTTTTCGCGCCGCTTGCAAAACATAATGCACGTGTAAGTAATATATTTACCGTGTTTTATTATTTTGCACGAGTGCGGTAAGTCATAGCTGGGTGCTCACGATTCACGGGTCCAGCGTCGGTGTTGTGGTGCGGCAAGCGTGCACTGGTGCGGTTGAGAGGGAGGGGTGGAAACCGCGTTAAACTCGTCTCCGTAGTTGAGAGGGAGCGGCCAAAGCAATGTGCAATCGTCTTTGTAGTGGAGCTGGGAGGGGCAAGGATAAGGGACGAAGACCGGGGTAACATGTCGGATGCGATCATACCAGCACTAAAGCACCGGATCCCATCAGAACTCCGAAGTTAAGCGTGCTTGGGCGAGAGTAGTACTAGGATGGGTGACCTCCTGGGAAGTCCTCGTGTTGCATTCCCTTTTTAATTTTTTTCGCGCCGCTTGCAAAACAAAACGCACGTGTAAGTAATATATTTACCGTGTTTTATTATTTTGC
>NW_025301493.1:0-884 GCF_018294505.1 Triticum aestivum
TGGGTAAAAAGAGGAATCCTTGTCCCTTTATAAGGGCGGAAGAAACTATGCGCCTCCCCACTTGCCTGGTAAAACCGCTTATTCCCCAAGTGCCGTAATTGATGGCGTGGTTGGGTTACCCACACCCGTATTGATGAGAATCCCGTGATAAGGGGACACGATCTCTGCTTCGACAAGACGTGCCAAGGAAACTACCTTGCGTTATGTGCAGTGGCTGGTTGTGAAAAGCGGTTCGAATAATGACCGGGCCGTGGTGTGATGTCATGCTGCAAAATGTGTCAGCAGATTAGATTTGTGGAAATATTATTCACTCTACGGTGGAATGTGGAATTTGTTCTGCAGAGCCAAACACTATCCTTGTGTTCTAAATCTTCTATGAAGTATTCGGAGGAGAAACCCGCCTTGCAATGCCGAAGACAATCTGCGCGCCGGACTCATCGTCATTGAAGCCTGGTTCAGGGGCTACTGAGGGAGTTCTGGATTAGGGGGTCCTCGGATAGCTGGACTATATCTGTTGGCCGGACTGTTGGACTATGAAGATACAAGACTCAAGACTTCGTCCCGTGTCCGGATGGGACTCTCCTTGGCGTGCAAGGCAAGCTTGGCAATACGGATATGTAGATCTCCTCCCTTGTAACCGACTATGTGTAACCCTAGCCCCCTCCGGTGTCTATAGAAACCGGAGGGTTTAGTCCGTAGGACAACAACAATCATACCATAGGCTAGCTTCTAGGGTTTAGCCTCTACGATCTCGTGGTAGATCAACTCTTGTAATACTCATATCATCAAGATCAATCAAGCAGGAAGTAGGGTATTACCTCCATCGAGAGGGCCCGAACCTGGGTAAACATCGTGTCCCCTGCCTCCTATTACCATCCGCCTTA
>NW_025301494.1:0-884 GCF_018294505.1 Triticum aestivum
ATTCGTCTCGTGTGGGTCTTGTGAACAATTTGGAGGCATGACCTGACATTATATACTGATGAATCAAAGAGCAATAACCTAACATACTTTATACTAAACCATGTTATGGTGTAAAGGTCTCTGGACAAACAGGTGCAAGGAGGGCTTTGTTTGGTGCAGCGCAGGGGAATAGCCAATAGATGTTTAAATGGCAGATGTTTAGACTGCCAAGGATTGGATTATATTAGTCAATAGAGTGAACATGTTGGTTTGTCGCCAGTTGCTGTAAGCCACTTCAGATGATGAATAGATTACTAAAAACGTTTTAGTATTTACCTTCCATACATATACATGATTTACTACATTTATGTATATCTTGACTTTAAATGAATAACTGTATTGCAATAAACATGATCAAATCACATTTATGCTCAACACAAACACCAAATAACATTTATTTAGGTTCAACACTAATCCAGAAAGTATAGGGAGTGTGCGATGATGATCATATCAATCTTGGAACCACTTCCAACACACATCGTCACTTCAACCTTAATTAGTCTCTATTCATTCTGCAATTCCCGTTTCGAGTTACTAATCTTAGCAACTAAACTAGTATCAAATACTGAGGGGTTGCTATAAACACTAGTAAAGTACACATCAATATCATGTATATCAAATATACCTTTGTTCACTTTGCCATCCTTCTTATCCGCCAAATACTTGGGGTATTTCCGCTTGTAGTGACCATTCCCTTTTGCAGTAGAAGCACTCTATTTCAGGCTTAGGTTCAGACTTGGGTTTCTTCACGTGAGCAGCAACTTGCTTGCCATTCTTCTTGAAGTTCCCTTTCTTTTTCTTTGCCCTTTTCTTGAAACTAGTGGTCTTGTTAACCATCAACAATT
>NW_025301495.1:0-884 GCF_018294505.1 Triticum aestivum
GCAGAGCAGGACTAGGGGTGTTATCTCCTAGGAGAGCCCCGAACCTGGGTAAAGTGCGCCGGCGTTCGTGTCTACACCTCATCCCGCTTCTAGGCATCCGCGACGTTCTACTGGCTCCCACCATGATAAGCCATCCTTTGGCATATGTCGCACCCAACCCCTGACATTTGGCGCCCACCATGGGGCGAGGTGCACAGCCATCCCAAGATTTGTTCTAGACAGGAACCTTGTTCCTTCCTGGCGAGCGCAGCCAGCCCGGCACGCCCAACGGCGTCTACGCTGACGCACTGCACGACACAGAGGTCGCATGCGCGGTGAGCTGCCTCGCCGATCTTGTTGGCGAGATTTGCCTCTCCGACGAGCCGTGCCTGACACGGGCACAGATTGCCCCGAGAGCCGCCTCGTCAGCCTCCTCGACCAGCTCCACGTCGTCAGCGAGCCTGCTATGGACTTGGAGTCGGTTGGCTCCACCGACCCGATGCTTGTCGACTCCGACATGGCATCGCTCGACGTGTTCCCCACCAACGTGGTGGTCTATGACGAGCCGCCTCCACGCGAGCACGGCGGTGGGAGCACCATCACAGAGGTGCTTGTCATTAGCCATAGCAATCATTTGGGCGGAGGTGCTCGAGATCCCCTCGAGGCGGCGTTGCAAGACCTGTCTGCGCCCATCCCAGAAGACGCTGCCGCCGACACACTAGAAGCATGCCGCGTCCAGCTCATCGAAAGCGCCAACAAGCTGGCCAGCATGAGACTACTTTCGGAGGCCTACCAGCATGAGATGGACCGTGCTGTCGGTGGCACGCTGGCTCCTGGTGGGCCTAGCCGCATCGGCGTGATCCGGCAGTGCGGCACGACCATTTCCAGCATGTTCAAGACAGATC
>NW_025301496.1:0-884 GCF_018294505.1 Triticum aestivum
TGTCACACCCTAGCTAGTCATGCATTAGAGTGTTGCATCATGTTTACTCTTTCATCAGAAACTTGAAATGGGGATCTGTGAAACCCTCAGAATCTTTTTGAAAATGACCCAAATAAAAATTTCTCCAAAAGAATCCAAGAAAATGCTCATGTTGCTCTCTGAAAATATTGGACAGAGATAAAAATCAAACCAATATTTTTAGTGGCTCATGGACATTTATTTTGGGCATTTGGAATTAATGCATAAGTATTTGCATTGGAAATATATTAATTATATATATTAATATATGCCCAAATATTATGCCAATTATAAAAGAGCTCTGGAATAATATATATAGCTCCTGCAAAAATTGGCATAAGTTAAATAAATGATTTAATATATTATTTAAATCAAAACAAATGTCAGAAATTAGAAAACAGAAAAAAATAAAAAGGAGAAGCTTACCTGGGCTCCTCCACTGTGCAGCCCATCCAGCTGGCCGGCCCAGCCAGCAGGCGGCCCAGCCCGTCTCCCTCCTCTGTCGTCTTCGTCCCGACAGAGGGAGGGGAGTGTGGCCGGCGCGCGCGCGCGCCACCGCGCCACGCCACCTCTCTCCCTGCCTGCCTGCCCTCCCCTCCTCGCCTCGATGCCCTGGACGATGCCACGCCTCCCCCCCTGCTCTCTCTCACTCTCCCCCGGCTCTCCCCTCCTCTCCCTCGCTCTCTCTCTCACACGGCCGAACACCACCGTCGCCGCCGTTCGCCACAGCAGCCGTCTCCGGCCACCCCTCGCTCCCCCGACTAGCTCAGAAGCTCCGCCACGACCCCCTCTTCCTCCCCACCGCTCCACAGCTCCCCGGAAGCCCTGCATCGCCGCCACGTCGCCGTTCCCCTCTTCGGGCTCCG
>NW_025301497.1:0-884 GCF_018294505.1 Triticum aestivum
AGGATTTCATCCGGAAACTCGTCTGTTACAAAGGGATTTCATTTTTTCAGTTATTTGAACTCCAGACTTTTTGTGTGTTCAAAATGCACCATCCAAAGCCACATCATCATTTTTCAATCCTTTCTGACTTCATTTGTTATTTTTCATGCATTTACTAAGTATTTTGAGCTATAAGACCCTAAAATTGAAAAGCATTTCAAATGAACTCTGAAAAGGTTGAAAGTTGGCATGGTATCATCATTTCATCCACATAGCATGTGCAAGAAAGTTGAGAGGGTTACGGCAAAAACTAGATGCACTTCGTGTACAAAACGAACAATCTCTTTCAAAGTATCAGGATTTCATCCGGAAACTAATCTGTTAAAAAGGGATTTCATTTTTTAAAACTTATTTGAACTCCTGACTTTTTGTGTCTTCAAAATGCACCATTCAAAGCCACATCATCATTTTTCAATCCTTTCTGACTTCATTTGTTATTTTTCATGCATTTAGTAATTATTTTGAGCTATAAAACCCTAAAATTGAAAAGCATTTCAAATGAACTCTGAAAAGGTTGAAAGTTGGCATGGTATCATCATTTCATCCACATAGCATGTGCAAGAAAGTTGAGAGGGTTACGGCAAAAACTGGATGCACTTCATGTACAAAACGGACAATCTCTTTCAAAGTATCAGGCTTTCATCCGGAAACTCGTGTGTTACAAAGGGATTTCATTTTTTTAAACTTATTTGAACTCCTGACTTTGTGTGTGTTCAAAATGCACCATTCAGAGCCACATCATCATTTTTCAATCCTTTCTGACTTCATTTGTTATTTTTCATGCATTTACTAATTATTTTGAGCTATAAGACCCTAAAATTGAAAAGCATTTCAAATGAACTCTG
>NW_025301498.1:0-884 GCF_018294505.1 Triticum aestivum
TGTTGCATTCCTTTTATAATTATTTTTTGCGCCTTGTGAGAAACATGTCGCACGTGCGCGATATATATTAATCCCGTTATATTATGTTTGACGTTTGCGATATGTTTAAGCTCGATGCTCATTGCTCGCGCGTCTTGGGGCGGCTTTGTGGCGCGAAGAGCGCGTTCTGAAAGGGGTGGAAAAAACTCGTGTTGCTGCGGTATGGAGGGAGGGGTGGAAACCGTGGAAAACTCGTCTCCGTGATTGAGCGGGAGAGTAAGTAGTATAGGACATTATCCATTGTTACGGAACGGTTGTAATGGTAGTGAGAATGTAGAATCGTCTTTGGAGCGGACCTGGGAGTGGCAAGCATAAGGGACGAAGACGGGGAAACATGTCGGATGCGATCATACCAGCACTAAAGCACCGGATCCCATCAGAACTCCGAAGTTAAGCGTGCTTGGGCGAGAGTAGTACTAGGACGGGTGACCTCCTGGGAAGTCCTCGTGTTGCATTCCTTTTATAATTATTTTTTGCGCCTTGTGACAAACATGTCGCACGTGCGCGATATATATTAATCCCGTTATATTATGTTTGACGTTTGCGATATGTTTAAGCTCGATGCTCATTGCTCGCGCGTCTTGGGGCGGCTTTGTGGCGCGAAGAGCGCGTTCTGAAAGGGGTGGAAAAAACTCGTGTTGCTGCGGTATGGAGGGAGGGGTGGAAACCGTGGAAAACTCGTCTCCGTGATTGAGCGGGAGAGTAAGTAGTATAGGACATTATCCATTGTTAGGGAACGGTTGTAATGGTAGTGAGAATGTAGAATCGTCTTTGGAGCGGACCTGGGAGTGGCAAGCATAAGGGACGAAGACGGGGAAACATGTCGGATGCGATCATACCAGCAC
>NW_025301499.1:0-884 GCF_018294505.1 Triticum aestivum
CCGCCCCTCGTCGCCGCACCCCCCTCCCGAGCCCCGCACCCCGCCGCCAAGCCCCGCGCCCGCCGGAGCCCCTCGCCGGAGCCCGCCCGTCGAGGTACTGCCGACGCCCGTTTCCGTCGTTGCCGGTTTTCTGTAAAAAAAACCCTTTGTTTTAAAAAAAACCCTAGATCGGTTTTTTTCGGTTTTATTATTTTTGCGAGCGTTCACTGAACCGTTCGTTTTAACGAACGCGTTCGTCGGTTTTCTCTGACTAACGAACGTCCGTTATTTAACCGTTCGTCCGTTTTTCTTTTTCGTCGGATTTTCTCGTTATTTTCTCAGATTCGATTTCTGATCGAATCTTCGATTCTGTTTAACTTCTCGCTCGTTTATCGGAATCAGGCGATTCAAGCGCCTAGAGTTTCATCTCGAAATTCTCTTTCCGTTTAACCTACTCAAACAAGTTTTTGCTACAGTAAAATTTGACCTAGATCCAGATTAGCAAACGAAGTTTCTTTCTTTCGCCGTTTGACTTTCGTTGCTTCTTTCGAGTTGATTCTTTTTGCAAACCGGAGTTCTTAAGTTGAACTTTCTGGTTGGATCTTTCATTCGAGTTTTACCTGTGCATTAGATGAGTACTGATTGTATGCTTGTTTGTTTGCGATAGAGTACCCGGAGTGTGCCGCTTGTTACTTCGACTCGCTAGGTTTTGCGGATCATCAGCAAGGCAAGTAACACTTTGATCATACCCCGTTCATACCCAGTTTTTATTGCATTAGATCTGTTTCCCTCAAACACTTGCATGATTAGGATCTAATTAAATTGTGGGAACTGGGAAGTAGTTGAGGTAGTACCTATTACCTGTTTTACTTTATCAAACCCTTGGGAGTTACTTCTACGTTGCT
>NW_025301500.1:0-884 GCF_018294505.1 Triticum aestivum
TCTAATTGTTGTTGCATCTTTTACGTGGCTGCAATTGGGTTCTAGCAAGAACGTTTTCTTACCTACGAATCACCACAACGTGATTTTGTCAACTTCTATTTACCCTTCATAAGGGCCCTGTTCATCGATTCCGCTCCAACTAAAGTGGGAGAGACAGACACCCGCCAGCCACCTTATGCAACTAGTGCATGTCAGTCGGTGGAACCGGTCTCACATAAGCGTACGTGTAAGGTTGGTCCGGGCCGCTTCATCCCACAATACCGTTGAGCAAGAAAAGACTAGTAGAGGCAAGTAAGATGACAAAATCCACGCCCACAACAAAATTGTGTTCTACTCGTGCAAAGAGAACTACGCATAGACCTAGCTCATGATGCCACTGTTGGGGAACGTTGCAGAAAATTAAAATTTTTCCTACGGTTTCACCAAGACCCATCTATGAGTTCATCTAAGCAACGAGTCAAGGGAGAGAGTTTGCATCTACATACCACTTGTAGATCGCGTGCGGAAGCTTGCAAGGTGATGATGGAGTCGTACTCGACGTGATTCGAATCACCGATGACCAAGTGCTGAACGGACAGCACCTCCGCGTTCAACACACGTACGGGACGGGAGACGTCTCCTCCTTCTTGATCCAGCAAGGGGAAGGAGAGGTTGAGGAAGACAGCTCCACCGGCAGCACGACGGCGTGGTGATGGTGGAGAGGTAGTACTCCGACAGGGCTTCGCCAAGCACACAACAGAGGAGGAGAGGTGTTGGGGAGGGGAGGGCTGCGCCTTGGAGGGTGGTGCGGCTGCCCTCCCCTCACCCCTCTATTTATAGGGGGAAGGGAGAAGGGGGCCGGCCCCCTAGAACCCATCTAGGGGGGGTGCGGCGGCCTAGGGGAG
>NW_025301501.1:0-884 GCF_018294505.1 Triticum aestivum
CCAGGGGAGCGTACGTATACACGGTGTAGAAATATGTGGAGCTGGGTTGGCTATATATGGTAGCAAAAGATTAGCAATAATCAATTCAAAGATGCAATGTTGAATAAACGCTCAACGACGGTACTGTGCTGGTCCTAGGCTAGACCGGACTAGAGACGCGAGCCTAGAACACTAATGAAGTCACGTCGTAGCACAACTAGCATCAATGAAGGATACTAAGTAGCTCTGGACAGGAAGATATAAGTGAAGATCACAACGGCAGTAAAGATAATGATGTGAAACAACAGCCAAGCAGGATATATCAACAACTTTGTCTCCAACTTTCCTCTGAAAAAGTTTGTGCCGATTTTTTTGTTTTTTTTCTCTCTTTTTTTTCCTCACACTTTTTTTTTCTTTCTCTCCTTTTTTTTCTCTGACTTTTTTTTCTCCTTTTTTTTCTCTCGTTTTTTTTCTCTCTTTTTTCTCCCTCTTTCCAAAACAAACTAGATAAGATGCAGATTGGATCAAGTGAAGATGTGAACGATCTCAACTATTATTATGACAATGAATGGTGGGTAGCACGTGGTGGAAATTGATGGATGGGTGGTGGACAGTGGAAGAGATAATGACGAAGCGGTGGCGTGACTAATGTGAACAGAACTCGAAACTCTAAACGACCTAGACACTAAGACCAGCAACTCGACACGACGATGCAACCGATAATTCAACTATGCAAGCAATGAAAAGAAAATTGCAAAGGCTCAGACTGGCTTGGACAAAGTGTAATAGATCTAACTCTTTTTTGTGGATTTTTCTTGGACAATAGGTAAGAAAATAAATCTAATCTAGGAAAACTGGAAATTCTCACCGAGCAACCTGAAAACTGATACCACTTGATAGAGGCG
>NW_025301502.1:0-884 GCF_018294505.1 Triticum aestivum
ATTTTGATAAACTTAGGCGAGTCCTTGGACTGCAGCTAAGCCCCCGAGTGGAAGGCTGGCTTACCACTCGGTAGGATTTTGACAACTTAGGCGAGTGCTTGGACTGCAGCTAAGCCTCCGAGTGGAAGGCTGGCTTACCACTCGGTAGGATTTTGATAAACTTAGGCGAGTCCTTGGACTGCAGCTAAGCCCCCGAGTGGAAGGCTGGCTTACCACTCGGTAGGATTTTGATAAACTTAGGCGAAACGGATTCGCAGCTAAGCCTCCGAGTGAGAGTCTGGCTCACCACTCGATAGGATTTTTACAAACTTAGGCGAAACGGATTCGCGGCTAAGCCACCCACTGAGGGGGAGTTTTTATGTGGTCAAAAATAAAAAGTGATGACACAATTATTTCTAAACCCATGAACTACAGAAGTACTTTATTGCAACTCATCTGAGTGATAAAACTTAAGTGTAAAATGGGCGGAGTAGCTCCGCGTTCCAAGCTCGGGGCTCGTCGATATTATGCTCGACGTTGTAAAGACGGTACGCCCCGTTGTGGAGAACCTTGGTGACGATGAAGGGGCCTTCCCAAGAAGGAGCAAGCTTGTGTGGTTTGTGCTGATCCACTCGGAGAACCAAATCCCCTTCCTGGAAGGCTCGACCTCTCACATTTCGGGCGTGGAAACGGCGCAGATCTTGTTGGTAGATGGTCGACCGGATCAGAGCCATCTCCCTTTCTTCCTCTAAAAGGTCGACTGCGTCCTGCCGCGCTTGTTCAGCTTCTGCTTCGTTGTAGATTTCGACTCGAGGAGCATTGTGGAGAAGATCACTCGGCAAGACTGCTTCGGCTCCATAGACCAAGAAGAATGGAGTTCTTCCGGTCGACCGATTGGGCGTGGT
>NW_025301503.1:0-884 GCF_018294505.1 Triticum aestivum
CCGACGCCGCCTCGACCCCGCCCCGACGCCGCTGCCCCACCTCGACCCCTCCCCGTCCACACCACCATCGCCGGGGCACCCGTCCTCCCTCCGCGGCCTCTCCGGCTGCTACGAGTGCCGCGCCATCAACGTCGAGCCCGTCTCAAGGTCTGCCGCCTGCCTATGCCTATGTCAGATTTTTCTGGTGCAAATCATATCTGGGGGGGGAGGTTGGCAGAGCTAGGCGTCCTCGCGGAAGAAATAATCACCGTGCACACGTTGTGGTCTTTGCTGCTTGTGCATAAACACCAGATATAGAAAAAACATCTATTTATCTCTCCCTGCAAACTGACTGATGCTAGTATAGATATTTAGTAGAATGAGCAGAGTTTGGTTTATAAATGTACCTTGGAATTTGATGTTCTTCATGACATCAAGGTCGATGCCAGAGGCCACCTGGTAGAGTGTCACCAAGGTCTGAAGAAGAAAAGGAGTCCATTAAAAAGAGATATTGCTCTTTCTAGCTTACAACAAAACTAGGGTTCATTATAACAACATATTACGCGAAGCAACAGGATTGCATCCTACCGCAATAGTAGAAATTACGCAAGGAGACCAGGAGTCTATTAGTGGTCATTACTGCTAGTCAAAGGAAGTAGTGAACCAAAATCTCAATGTCCCTCTACAAGTTATGGCATACAAAGACTGGAAACTTTCGGTTAAAGAAATTCCTCTTTCTCTGAACAAAAACATTTTCATTCAGTTAAATGCAAATTCACAAGTACAACCATCCACAGTAAAGGAGCTATGAACATATTATTATTTTGGTTACAGAAGCATCCACGCCAAAATATACAGGGATGTAAAAAACACTTAGAAAGAAAGCACTTCATCAAAACAAAGAG
>NW_025301504.1:0-884 GCF_018294505.1 Triticum aestivum
TGTGATCTTCACTTATATCTTGCTGTCAAGAGCTACTTAGTATCCTTCATTGATGCTAGTTGTGCTACGCCGTGACCTCATTAGTGTTCTAGGCTCGCGTCTCTAGTCCGGTCTAGCCTAGGACCAGCACAGTACCGTCGTTGAGCGTTTATTCAACATTGCATCTTTGAATTGATTATTGCTAATCTTTTGCTACCATATATAGCCAACCCAGCTCCACATATTTCTACACCGTGTATACGTACGCTCCCCTGGCAATCGCTTTACTCAATATTCGGAGTTACTTGACACCGCTGGTTGCCGATCACCGCCTGCTGCATGGTAAGAACTTGTAAGACATTGATATTTGCTTTACTGTGAGCGTTTTACCACCACATCCTAGTAGTTATAGGAACATTATTTTTGGGTTTTGTTTCTTGTTCTACTAATCATGACAGGATCCAAAGTCAATTCATGGGCTTTGTCAATCGCGGGAGACGTGCCACCACCTTTGCAAATACGACAACCGTCACGAGAGGTGCACAAACATCCAAATGCACATGATCAGGTTAATGTATCTATACCACCATTTAATGGCCGTTTTAAACCTGCTTTATATATTGAATGGGAGTTCGACATAAAAAATATATTTGCTTCCCATAATTTCAATGAACATAAAAAGGTTAAGGTTGCGGTTGGTTCTTTCACTGGTTATGCTTTGGTTTGGTGGAGTGAATATTGTCGGTTACACCCTGATTATATACCTACTACTTGGGATGATTTGAAACTTGCCATGCGACATACTTTCGTCCCTGCTTATTATACTCGTGACATGATTAAGAAGTTGCAACACTTAAAACAAGGTAGTGAAACTGTAACAAAATATTATGATGATCTACAAACTA
>NW_025301505.1:0-883 GCF_018294505.1 Triticum aestivum
CCGTGAGTAATAGTCCACGAAACATGTCAGAATTGGCCGAAACTGTGAGTGTTGACGACAGACACATAAATGCACCCCGGGGTTCATCAATCGTGGAAATCCCTCTGGGTCTCCAAAACATTGAGTAATAGTGCACGAAACGGACACGATTCGGCCAAATATGTGAGTGTTGATGATCGACACGTAAACGCACCCTGGGGTTCGTCAATCATGGAAATGACTCTGAGACCCCAAAATAGAGTAGTAGTCCAAGAAACGGGCCAGAATCGGCCCAAACTGTGATTGTTGATGACCGACACCTAAGCTCACCTTGGAGTTCGACAACCATGGAAATCGCTTTGGGACCCCAAAACGGTGAGTAATAGTCCATGAAACGGGCCAGAATCGGCCAAATATGTGAGTGTTGATGACCGACACGTAAGCACACCTTGGAGTTCAACAACTATGGAAATCACTTCGGGACCCCAAAGCCGTGAGTAATAGTCCACGAAACATGTCAGAACTGGCCGAAACTGTGAGTGTTGACGACAGACACATAAATGCACCCCGGGGTTCATCAATCGTGGAAATCCCTCTGGGTCTCCAAAACATTGAGTAATAGTGCACGAAACGGACACGATTCGGCCAAATATGTGAGTGTTGATGATCAACACGTAAACGCACCCTGGGGTTCGTCAATCATGGAAATGACTCTGAGACCCCAAAATAGAGTATGTAGTCCAAGAAACGGGCCAGAATCGGCCCAAACTGTGATTGTTGATGACCGACACGTAAGCGCACCTTGGAGTTCGACAACCATGGAAATCGCTTTGGGACCCCAAAACGGTGAGTAATAGTCCATGAAACGGGCCAGAATCGGCCAAAACTGCGAGTGTTGATGACC
>NW_025301506.1:0-883 GCF_018294505.1 Triticum aestivum
GCGGGTTAGCGCCGGCGATGGCCGGAGCACGGCGGCGTTGGCCGTCTGGCCAGCTCCGGCGCCGGGAGGTCACGCGGCTAGGCGCGTTGGAAAGCTGGCACTGCGGCACTCCGTCTGGTGGTGGTGGGAGGTGCTGGGGTGGTCGGCAGAGGCGGCGGCGACCGAAGCTTGGTCAGGAGCGGCGATGGCTCTGGAGCGGGTGAGCGGCCGGGTTAGCACGCCAGCAGTGGCCCGTGGGTCCTATCGAGGCTACTGGGCACCCAGGCGTGACCTAATGGTCACCGGATATTGCCGGCGATGATCAAGTGCGGCGACGACCTACGGGCGTCGGCAGAACGACGGTACGGCGAGCAAAACCCAACGGGGAAAGAGGGAATCAATGGCGGAGCTCAGAGTGAGGTCAACAGGCGCAAGAGCGAGGTCGGGGAGGCATCCAAGAGAGTGGGACGGCGCGGCGGATCTCGGCGTCCCGAGGTTGAAGACGAGGGTGGTGAGGGCGTTCGGGCGCGCCCCGACTTGTGTTCGACGACTTGGAGGAAGACAGAACTGCGGCAGTTCTCCCAGACACGCTGGATGGAGAGGGGGCCCGGTGGCCACGCGGGTGAAGCACGGCGACGGCGGAGCGCTCTCGGGTGAGCTCGGGGAGGGAGCTAGAGAGTGAGGGAGGGAGAGCAGAGAGTGAGGGAGAAGGACTAGGGGCTTCCGGGCGTCTCCGTGGCAGGCCTGGGGGTGTCGAGGCTACGCGGCGAAGCAGGAGGTGGCAAGGCGTTGTCGGCGCGCTCGCCACGCAGCTGTCTGTCCTCCTAGCAGGAGGAAGACGACAGAGGGAGGGCTGCTGTGCTGGGCCAACAGTGTTGGGCCGCCAAGCTGGGTAGGTAAGCGC
>NW_025301507.1:0-883 GCF_018294505.1 Triticum aestivum
GAAGTTCAAATAAGTTCAAAAAAATGAAACCCCTTTGTAACAGACGAGTTTCCCTATGAAACCCTGATACCTCGAAAGAGATTGTCCGTTTTGTACACGAAGTGCATCCAGTATTTGCCGTAACCCTCTCTACATTCTTGCACATGCTATGTGGGTCAAATGATGATACCATGCCAACTTTCAACCTTTTCAGAGTTCATTTGAAATGCTTTCCAATTTCAGGGTCTTATAGCTCAAAATATTCAGTAAATGCATGAAAAATAACAAATGAAGTCAGAAAGCGTTGAAAATTGATGATGTGCCTTTGAATGGTGCATTTTGACCACAGAAAAACTATGGAGTTCAAATAATTTCAAAAAAATTGAAACCCCTTTGTAACAGACAAGTTTCCGTATGAAACCCTGATACTTCGAAAGAGATTGTCCGTTTTGTACATGAAATGCATCTAGTTTTTGCCATAACCCTCTCTACTTTCTTGCACATGATATGTGGGTCAAATGATGATACCAGGCCAACTTTCAACCTTTTCAGAGTTTATTTGAAATGCTTTTAAATTTCAGGGTCTTATAGCTCAAAAGAACCAGTACATGCATGAAAAATAACAAATGAAGTCAGAAAGGGTTGAAAATTGATGATGTGGCTTTGAATGGTGCATTTTGAGCACAGAAAAACTATGGAGTTCAAATAAGTTCAAAAAAATTGAAATCCCTTTGTAACAGACAAGGATCCGTATGAAACCCTGATACTTCGAAAGAGATTGTCCGTTTTGTACATGAAGTGCATCCAGTTTTTGCCGTAACCCTCTCTACTTTCTTGCACATGCTATGTGGGTCAAATGATGATACCATGCCAACTTTCAACCTTTTCAGAGTTCATTTGAAAT
>NW_025301508.1:0-883 GCF_018294505.1 Triticum aestivum
GGCGGCGGCGGGAGGAGGCGGGCCGGAGGGCCGGCGCGCGGGCCCGGCGGGCCGGCGGGAGGAGAGAGAGAGAGATGGTGACGTGTCGACGGCGGATTCGCCGGGACGCGGCGGCGGACGTGTCCGGCGCGGACGGACGCGTCCGGCGCGGCGCGGAGGGAGAGGGTTAGGGTTTCGTCTGAGATTTCGTTCTTCGGGATGTCCACTCATTTATAGGTAGAGGGAGCTAGGAGACTCCAAATGAGGTGCGGTTTTCGCCCACACGATCGTGATCGAACGACCTAGAGCATGGAAGAGAGTTTGGTGGGCTTTGGGCTGGTTTTGGAGGGGGTTTTTTCTGGATACTCAAATGGACATTGCGGAGGCCCGGTTAACCGTTGGAGTACCAAACGACCTCCGAATGGAACGAAACTTGACCGGTAGTCTCCGGGTGGTATATTAAGACCACTTGACAAGCCTCGGTCCATTCCGAGAAAGTTTGACACACGCACACGAAAGAAAGCTAGAGGGGTGCACCGGAGGAGATAGGAGCGCCGGATTGGAAAACGGACAACGGGAAAAATGCTCGGATGCATGAGACGAACACGTATGCGAATGCAATGCACATGATGATATGATATGAAAATGCAAGACAAGACAAAATACAAAACGAAAGACAAAACCCGACAACGGAGGAAAACAAAACACATAGCCGGAAATGGCAAGAGTCGGAGTTACAAATATGGCATGTTACATGCGGGGTGTTACAACACTCCACCACTACGAGAGGATCTCGTCCCGAGATCTAGGACTGAAAGAACTCCGGATATTCGGAACGGAGATGGTCCTCGCGTTCCCAGGTGGCTTCCCGGTCGGAATGGTGCGACCACTTCACTTTCAGGAA
>NW_025301509.1:0-883 GCF_018294505.1 Triticum aestivum
TGAGCACCCAGTTGCTATTCTTGAAGAGACTGAACGCAAGACTCGCAACAAGTCAATCAAATTTCTCAAAGTCAAGTGGTCACACCATTCCGACCGTGAAGCTACCTGGGAACGCGAGGATCACCTCCGTTCTGAGTACCCGGAGTTCTTTCAGTCCTAGATCTCGGGACGAGATCTTTTCGTAGTGGTGGAGTGTTGTAACGCCCCAGAGATACTTTCCATATTTGTATCCAACTCTTGCCGTCTCCGGCGCTAAGTTATATTTATTTCTCGGGTTGGGTCTTTGTCTCCGTGTGTTGTTTTTTCTTTTTCGTGCATCTCTTATCATGTCATCACGTGCATTGCAGTTGCATACATGTTCATCTCATGCATTCGAGCATTTTCCCCGTTGTCCGTTTTGCATTCCGGCTCTTCGTTCTCCTCCGGTGGTCATTTCTAGTCTTCTTTCGTGTGTGGGGTTTAAACGTTTCCGGATTGGTCCGAGACTTGCCAAGCGGCCTTGGTTTACTACCGGTAGACCGCCTGTCAAGTTTCGTATCATTTGGACTTCGTTTGATACTCCAACGGTTAACCGAGGGACCGAAAAGGCCTCGTGTGTGTTGCAGCCCAACACCCCCCAAATTTGGCCCAAAACCCACCAAACTCTGCTCCATGTCCTAGAGCGTTCGATCACGATCGTGTGGGCGAAAACCGCACCTCATTTGGACTCTTCTAGCTCCCTCTATGCCTATATATACACCCCTCCGTTTTCGGATCTCTCCCTCTTCCCAAAACCCTAAAAAAAATCATCCCCGCCAGATCCGCGCCGACGGACGTGTCCGCCCCCGACCGGACAGCGTCCGCCGCCGCAGCCCGCCCACTCGGGGGCCGCCACGTCACCCCC
>NW_025301510.1:0-883 GCF_018294505.1 Triticum aestivum
GGCCAAGCCCATGTAATTTCGAAATACATAAGTATAGGCTATTTTTAGAGTCCGTATGTGTGGGGAAACAAGAGATAGGGTTGATTTCGGACCCCTCCACCAAGGGCCACGAAATTCCCCCCTCTTCCTCCATATATACAACCCTTAGGGCATCGTTTAGACTTTGGGTTTTGTTTAGATTAAAAGTTCGCCATAGCTGCAACTTCGCGTACTTCGTTTGTGTTCAACGACCAGACAAAGGCGTCACAGAACCCCACCTTGATCAATAAAGCTTTCATCTTATATTCGCAATATCCAGATTGCAATCTTAGTTTCTTGCTTGTTCTTCGTTTGCTCGCAGGAAACAGACCCTCGTGGTCAGGTTGATCGTGCTCCGGCGTGGTCAATAACCTCTCGGAGTTGGTTTAGCGATTGCTAAGGCACGACGTCCTCGCACATTCGTAGTCGGATCGTCAAAGTCGACTTCCACCAAAGCGATATCCATCATCTCATCGAAAGACGGGACACCTCCGCCTCTATCATTAGCCCATAAACATCTCCAAAAGTGGCTAAGAAATTTAGTATCACGATCTGAAACAATAGTATTTGGCACACCATGCAAGCGAATAATTTCACGAAAGAACAAATCAGCAACATTAACAGCATCATCGCTTTTATGACATGGTATAAAGTGTGCCATTTTTGAGAATCTATCCACGACAACAAATATGCTATCCCTCCCCTTCTTTGTTCGAGGTAAACCTAAAACAAAGTCCATAGATATATCCTCCCAAGGAACACTAGGTACAGGCAAAGGCATATATAAACCATGAGGATTGAGTCGTGACTTAGCTTTTTGACATGTAGTGCAGCGAGCAATAAAACGCTCAACATCCCGTCTCAT
>NW_025301511.1:0-883 GCF_018294505.1 Triticum aestivum
CCCGGATTCCGATAAATGGCTTGAGGCCATAAAATCCGAGAGAGGATCCATGTATGAAAACAAAGTGTAGACTTTGGCAGAACGGCTCGATGGTCGTAAGGCTAATGAGTACAGATGGATTTCAAAAGGAAGACGGACAATGATGGTAAATGTCACCATTAAGAAAGCTCGACTTGTCGTTAAGATGTTTTCCGACAAGTTCAAGGAGTTGACTACGATGAGATTTTCTCACTCGTAGCGATGCTAAGAGTCTGTTGGAATTATATTAGCGATTACTGCATTATTTATGAAATCTTGCAGATAGGATGTCAAAACATTGTTTCCTCGACGATTTTAATGAGGTAAGGTTGTATGTGATACAACCGGAAGGTTTTGTCAATCCCGAAAGATGCTAATAAGTATGCAAAGCTCCAGCAATCCTTCTAAGGACTGGAGTGAGCATCTCGGAGTTGGAATGTATGCTTTGATGATGATCAAAAATTTTGGGTTTGTACAAAGTTTATGAGAAACTTGTATTTCCAAAGAAGTGAGTGGGAGCACTATAGAATTTCTGATGAGTATATGTTGTTGACATATTGATGATCAGAAATGACGTAGAATTTCTGGAAAGCATATAGGGTTATTTTGAAAGTGTTTTTCAATGGAAAGCCTGGATTAAGCTACTTGAACATTGAGCATCAAGATCTATAAGGATAGATCAAAATGCTTAATAATACTTTCAAATGAGCACATACCTTGACATGATCTTGAAGGTGTTCAAGATGGACCAGTCAAAGAAGGAGTTCTTGCCTGAGTTGTAAGGTACGAAGTTAAGACTTAAAGCTCGACCACGGCAGAATAGAGAGAAAGGACGAAGGTCGTCCCCTATGCTTAAGACGTAGGC
>NW_025301512.1:0-883 GCF_018294505.1 Triticum aestivum
GTTAAGACCGTCGGACAACGTTGCACCGACGTCCCGATTAAGTTGCCTTCGGAAAATCGTTGCATTCGTAACTTTATTGCTGCGGGTGTGACACACGCGTGATTTGGCCTTGCAGGACGCCTTCGTGCAAGTGATCCTCCCGTGCTCTGCACGGGCGGAGGCTTGGTTGGTTTGACCGCTTGTTGGCTACTAAGCGCATGAGTAGCTTTGGACCCGTGTCTGCCGGTAGATCCCCCGTTGTACTGCGGCCGACTACCGGCGCCGTGTCCCGTCCCTTGTGTGGCTTTGAATCGCTGGATTAACAGTGCTTGCGTGCTAGTACCCGACCTACGGGAAGTGGCGCTTCGGATAATTGTTGCCTCGCGGCGGACGCCCTTTGGGTGTGCCGCTGCGGCCAAATAGCGCTTGAGGCGTTGCCTCGTGGCGCTGGCACGTTACGTGCCTGCTGCTATCAAGGCATCCTCGCTCCCGCTTTTGGTATCGGATGCTGCTGACGATAAAGGGTCGTGGCCCTTTCGGTTGCCTCGACCCGACCCAAAGCTCTCTGAATTGAGAACAACCGGAACAGGAGTTGCCTCTACCTCTCCACAGTTACGTGGTAGGATATGCGACTCTCTACGCCGATCCTCAAGGAGGATGAGCTATGCCGCTCAAGAGCGACAACCGGCTCGGCTGTTGCCTCTGAGTTTCCACGAAAGTGGAAGCGCAGGACGATGGTCGTGCTGGGCGTCACCAAGGACGTGCTACCTGGTTGATCCTGCCAGTAGTCATATGCTTGTCTCAAAGATTAAGCCATGCATGTGCAAGTATGAACCAATTTGAACTGTGAAACTGCGAATGGCTCATTAAATCAGTTATAGTTTGTTTGATGGTACGTGCTACT
>NW_025301513.1:0-883 GCF_018294505.1 Triticum aestivum
TGGTCCGTTTCGTGCACTATTACTCGCCGCTTTGGGGTCCCAGAGCGATTTCCATGGTTGTTGAACTCCAAGGTGCACTTACGTGTCTGTCATCAACATTCATAGCTTTTGCCAATTCTGGCCCGTTTCTTGGACTATTACTCTGTTTTGGCGTCCCGGTGTGATTTCCATGATTGACGAACACCGGGGTGCGTTTATGTGTCGGTTAGCAACACTCGCATTTTGGGCCGCTTCTGGCCCGTTTCGTCGACTATTACTCACCGTTTTGGGGCCCCAAAGCGATTTCCATGGTTGTTGAACCCCATGGTGCGCTTACGTGTCGATCATCAACAATCGCAGTTTGGGCCGATTTTGGCCCGTTTCTTGCACTATTAATTAGTTTTGGCCGTCCCGCGGTGATTTCCATGATTGACGAACTCCGTGGTGCGTTTACATGTCAGTCATCAACACACAAATTTGGTCGACTCTGGTCCATTTCGTGCACGATTATTCACCATTTTGGCGTCCCAGAGCGATTTCCATGATTGACAATTCTCGGGGTGCGTTTGCGTGTCTGTCCTCAACACTCACAGTTTGGGCCAATTCTGACGCGATTCGAGGACTATTACTCAACATTTAGGGGTCCCGAAGCGATTTCCATAGTTGTTGAACCCCAAAATGCGTTTACGTGCCGGTCATGAACACTCATAGTTGTGGCCGATTCTGGCCCGTTTCGTGGACTATTACTCACTGTTTGGGGTCCCGGTGTGACTTGCGCAATTAACAAACCCCGGGGTGCGTTCACGTGTCGATCATCAACACTCGCAGTTTCGGCAGATTCGGGCTCGTTTTGTGGCACTCGCAGTTTTGGCCGATTCTGGCCCGTTTCATGGACTATTACTCA
>NW_025301514.1:0-883 GCF_018294505.1 Triticum aestivum
GACATTTGGCGCCCACCGTGGGGCGAGGTGCACCGTCGTCCGGAGATCTGCTCTGGACGGGAACCCTGTTCCTCCCCGGCGAGTGCAGCTAGCCCGGCACGCCGGACGGTGTCTGTGGCGACGCGCTATGCGGCGCTGAGATCGCTTGTGCAGCCAGCTGCCTCACCGATCTTATCAGCGAGGTTTGCCTCTCCGACGAGCCTGCGCCCGACGCAGGCACGAGTGGCCCCGAGAGCCCCCTCGCGGGCCTCCTCGATCAACTCCACGTCGCCGGCGAGCCTGCCGCGGACCTGGAGTCCATAGGATCCACCGACCCGATGCTGGTCGACTCCGACACCGCGTCGCTCGACGCGTTCCCCACCAACGTGGTGGTCTACGACGAGCCGCTCTCGTACGCGGGGAGCGGCGGAAGCACCATCACTGAGGTCCTCGTCCTCGAGCACGGCGAGCGCTCCGGCGAAGGAGCGCCTGACCCGTTTGACGCGGCCCTGCGAGACCTTGCAGCACCGATTCCGGAAGATGCCGACGCCGGGACGCTGGAGGCGCTCCGCCTTCAGCTCATCGAGGGCGCGAAGAAGCTGGCAAGCATGAGGCGCTTGTCAGAAGCTTACCAACGAGAGATGGATCGCGCCGTAGGCGGCTCGCCGGCTCCGACCGGGCCTAGCCACCTAGGCGCGGTCCGACAGCGCGGCGCGGCAATCGCCAACCTCTTCGGGGCTGATCGCCCTGTGTATGCCACGCCCGTGGAGAGCAGACGAGCACGACAACTTCGAAGGCGAAGAGCGGCGCATAATGACGGAGCGAGTTCAGCAGCTCCTCGACGCGGCTGCCACGCAGAATAATGCCGACTGCCGCACCGAGGTGCCGCAGCGCCAGAACAACG
>NW_025301515.1:0-883 GCF_018294505.1 Triticum aestivum
AGTTTCCGGATGAAATCCTGATACTTTGAAAGAGATTGTCCGTTTTGTACACGAAGTGCATCCAGTTTTTGCCGTAACCCTCTCAACTTTCTTGCACATGCTATGTGGATGAAATGATGATATCATGCCAACTTTCAACCTTTTCAGAGTTCATTTGAAATGCTTTTCAATTTTAGGGTCTTATAGCTCAAAATAATTAGTAAATGCATGAAAAATAACAAATGAAGTCAGAAAGGATTGAAAAATGATGATGTGGCTTTGAATGGTGCATTTTGAACACACAAAAAGTCAGGAGTTCAAATAAGGTTTAAAAAATGAAATCCCTTTGTAACAGACGAGTTTCCGGATGAAATCCTGATACTTTGAAAGAGATTGTCCGTTTTGTACACGAAGTGCATCTCGTTTTTGCCGTAACCCTCTCAACATTCTTGCACATGCTATGTGGATGAAATGATGATATCATGCGAACTTTCAACCTTTTCAGAGTTCATTTGAAATGCTTTTCAATTTTAGGGTCTTATAGCTCAAAATAATTAGTAAATGCATGAAAAATAACAAATGAAGTCAGAAAGGATTGAAAAATGATGATGTGGCTTTGAATGGTGCATTTTGAACACACAAAAAGTCAGGAGTTCAAATAAGGTTTAAAAAATGAAATCCCTTTGTAACAGACGAGTTTCCGGATGAAATCCTGATACTTTGAAAGAGATTGTCCGTTTTGTACACGAAGTGCATCCAGTTTTTGCCGTAACCCTCTCAACTTTCTTGCACATGCTATGTGGATGAAATGATGATATCATGCCAACTTTCAACCTTTTCAGAGTTCATTTGAAATGCTTTTCAATTTTAGGGTCTTATAGCTCAAAATAATTAGTAAATGCAT
>NW_025301516.1:0-883 GCF_018294505.1 Triticum aestivum
TGGAGCTGGGAGGGGCAAGCATAAGGGACGAAGACGGGGGTAACATGTCGGATGCGATCATACCAGCACTAAAGCACCGGATCCCATCAGAACTCCGAAGTTAAGCGTGCTTGGGCGAGAGTAGTACTAGGATGGGTGACCTCCTGGGAAGTCCTCGTGTTGCATTCCCTTTTTAATTTTTTTGCACCGCGTGCAAAACAAAACGCACGAGCGCGACGTATGTTTAGCACGTTTTATTATTTTGCACGTTTACGGTAAGTTTTAGCTCGCTGCTCATTATTCACGCGTCTAGCGGCGGCAAGCGTGTTCTGAAAGGGGTCGAAACCATGGGAAATAGGCACTGGTGCAGTTGAACCGTGGTAAAACTCGTCTCTGTAGTTGAGCGGGAGCGGCCAAAGGAATGTGCAATCGTGTGTGTAGTGGAGCTGGGAGGGGCAAGCATAAGGGACGAAGACGGGGGTAACATGTGATGCGATCATACCAGCACTAAAGCACCGGATCCCATCAGAACTCCGAAGTTAAGCGTGCTTGGGCGAGAGTAGTACTAGGATGGGTGACCTCCTGGGAAGTCCTCGTGTTGCATTCCCTTTTTAATTTTTTTGCACCGCGTGCAAAACAAAACGCACGAGCGCGACGTATGTTTAGCACGTTTTATTATTTTGCACGTTTACGGTAAGTTTTAGCTCGCTGCTCATTATTCACGCGTCTAGCGGCGGCAAGCGTGTTCTGAAAGGGGTCGAAACCATGGGAAATAGGCACTGGTGCAGTTGAACCGTGGTAAAACTCGTCTCCGTAGTTGAGCGGGAGCGGCCAAAGGAATGTGCAATCGTGTGTGTAGTGGAGCTGGGAGGGGCAAGCATAAGGGACGAAGACGGGGGTAACA
>NW_025301517.1:0-883 GCF_018294505.1 Triticum aestivum
TATATCAAAAAATTCAGAAAAATAAAACTAATTCAATTCAAAATTCTAAAAATACAAATAATATATCAAAAAATTAAGAAAAATAAAACTAATTCAATTCAAAATGTTAAAAATACAAATAATATATCAAAAAATTCAGAAAAATAAAACTAATTCAATTCAAAATTTTATACGCCTAGGCAGGAGTATGACTAAATCACTCCAAATTTCATGTATCATCAGTGGTATCTCGAATCATTCGAAAATGGACACCAAACACATCACGGGTAATATAATTCACATGATCCATTCAACAAAGTTTGGTACAATAAATTATTACACATCATTTCTTCCCTTGTGTCCCTGCTTGCTTACGATTGTGCCGTATCCATGGAGCATCCTCATCATTTAGCTTAATGCTTGGGTCGGTGTTCACTTTGAAGGGCGAAAATTCAGCAAACATATTATAATCTTCTGACATGTCTGTCTTGTCCTCCACTCCCACGATGTTTCTTTTCCCTGAAAGAACAATGTGGCGCTTTGGATCATCGCATGATGTACTGATCGTTTTCTTATCTTTCCGTTTCCTTGGTTTGCTACTCATGTCCTTCACATAGAAAACCTGAGCGACATCTTTCGCTAGGACGAATGGTTCGTCAAGGTAACCAAGATTGTTGAAATCCACCATTGTCATTCCGTATTGCTGGTCCACCTTTACCCCACCTCCTGTTAGCTTGAACCATTTGCACCGGAACAAAGGGACCTTAAAGGAGGGTCCATAGTCAAGTTCCCATATCTCCTCTATGTAACCATAATATGTGACCTTTTGCCCATTCTCGGTTGCTGCATCAAAGCGGACACCACTGTTTTGGTTGGTGCTCTTTTTATCTTGGGCGATCGTGTA
>NW_025301518.1:0-883 GCF_018294505.1 Triticum aestivum
AGCATTTCAAATGAACTCTGAAAAGGTTGAAAGTTGGCATGATATCATCATTTCATCCACACAGCATGTGCAAGTAAGTTGAGAGGGTTACGGAAAAAACTGGATGCACTTCGTGTACAAAACGGACAATCTCTTTCAAAGTATCAGGATTTCATCCGGAAACTCGTCTGTTACAAAGGGATTTCATTTTTGAAAACATATTTGAACTCTTGACTTTTTGTGTGTTCAAATTGCACCATTCAAAGCCACATCATCATTTTTCAATCCTTTCTGACTTCATTTGTTATTTTTCATGCATTTACTAATTATTTTGAGCTATAAGACCCTAAAATTGAAAAGCATTTCAAATGAACTCTGAAAAGGTTGAAAGTTGGCATGATATCATCATTTAATCCACATAGCATGTGCAAGAAAGTTGAGAGGGTTACGGCAAAATTTGGATGCACTTCGTGTACAAAACGGACAATCTCTTTCAAAGTATCAGGATTTCATCCGGAAACTCGTCTGTTACAAAGGGATTTCAGTTTTTGAAACTTACTTGAACTCCTGACTTTTTGTGTGTTCAAAATGCACCATTCAAAGCCACATCATCATTTTTCAATCCTTTCTGACTTCATTTTTTATTTTTCATGCATTTACTAATTATTTTGAGCCATTAGACCCTAAAATTGAAAAGCATTTCAAATGAACTCTGAAAAGGTTGAAAGTTGGCATGATATCATCATTTCATCCACATAGCATGTGCAAGAAAGTTGAGAGGGTTACGGCAAAAACTAGATGCACTTCGTGTACAAAACGGACAATCTCTTTCAAAGTATCAGGATTTCATCCGGAAACTCGTCTGTTACAAAGGGATTTCATTTTTGAAAACTTATTTGAACTC
>NW_025301519.1:0-883 GCF_018294505.1 Triticum aestivum
ATCGCAGATTGGGCCGATTCTGGCCCGTTTCCTGGACTATTACTCAATTTTGGGGTCCCGAAGTGATTTCCACGATTGACGAACACCGGGGTGCATTTACGTGTCGGTCATCAACACTCACAATTTTGGCCGATTCTGGTACGTTTTGTGCACTGTTACTCACCGTTGTGGGGTCCCGGAGCGATTTCCATGATTGACGATCCCTGGGGTGCGTTTACGTGCCCGTCGTCAACCCTCACAGTTTTGGCCAATTCTGACCCGTTTCGTGAACTATTACTCACCGTTTTGGGATCCCAAAGCGATTTCCATAGTTATTGAACCCCAAGGTGCGCTTACATGCCGGTCATCAACAGTCACAGTTTTGGCCGATTCTGGCCCGATTTCTGGACTATTACTCACCTTTTTAGGGTCCCAGAGTTATTTCCATGATTAACGAACCCCGGGGTGCGTTTATGTGTCAGACATCAACACTCGCGGTTTTTGATGATTCTGGCCCGTTTCATGGACTATTATTCACCATTTTGCGGTCACGAAGCGATTTCCATAGTTGTTGAACCCCAAGGTGCGCTTACGTGTTGGTCATCAACTCTCATAGTATTGGCCAATTCTGGCCCGTTTCGTGGACTATTACTGACTGTTTTGGGGTCCCGGAGTGATTTCCACGATTAACAAACCCCATGGTGCGTTTAAGTGTCGGTCATCAACACTCATGGTTTTTATCGATTCTGGCCCGTTTCATGGACTATTACTCACATTTTTGGGGTCCCAAAGCGATTTCCATGGATGTCGAACCCCAAGGTGCGCTTACGTATCGGTCATCAACAATCACAGTTTCGGCCGATTCTGGCCCGTTTCTTGGACTATAGCTCAGTTTTGGGCTCAC
>NW_025301520.1:0-883 GCF_018294505.1 Triticum aestivum
GCTCTGGAGCTGCCGTTGAAGTGGCTGCCGGTGCTGGACATGCTCGCCAATGCTAGGGATTGGACGGACTGGGGAAATGGTAGCGTCGGGAGCGGAGCAAGCTAGGGTTTCTACCGGGCAGGTGACGGTGTCCTGGACTAGGGGGTACTCACCACGTCGTCTCCCGACCAGCTGGATCGGGCCGAGGACCCCAATGGCGGTTCACTATTGGGCCAGTTCGGACAGCCCATGCCGCATACAAGGAGGATTCTACAAGACTTGGTGCCCAAGACAATGACTCCTCTAAACCCTAGGCCTACAGTGCATATATAAACCGAGGCCAGGCTAGTCAATGGACAATCTCATATTCATTACTACAATCTCGTGGCAGATACATGTACTCTGTACTACACCCATATGAATACAATCAAAAGCAGCATGTAGGGTATTATCTCATCAAAAGAGCCCGAAGCTGGGTAAAACCCTGTGTCCATGTTACCATCGCTCCAAGACGCCTAGCTTAGGACCCCTACTACGAGATACGCCGGATATTGAACCGACATTGGTGCTTTCATTGAGAGCCTGCTGGCGGTCGCCACGGGGCGATGGGAATTCGCATCGTCTCCGGCGCGATCTATGCATCGGAGCCGAGCTTTATGGCCGATGTCGGCATCTTTTGTCGCCGGCTCGACTGGCCACCTTGGCTTAACCAAGGACTGTGCCCTACCTCCGATCATCATGTTCGGACGAGGGCCTTCATCAACATCAACTCCGATCTCTATCATGATTATGGAAGAATCATCCATGGAGCTCGGGGGCTCAACGTCAACATTGCCCTCGGGCGACCGTGCTGTTTTTTCCGAACAGCAAACTTGTATCCGCTGCCACCACCTCCTCGAGCATC
>NW_025301521.1:0-883 GCF_018294505.1 Triticum aestivum
AAGGCCTGAAGAGAAGCATCATGCTCCTCTTTTTGCTTAGCAAGCGCCCGTTCCAGATCCTCGGAAGTGAAGGACTTGACTTCCATGGAAGCCATGCCCTTATCCTTCGGATCCGCAACAAGGGGAGTCCCATCGGGGTTCATCTCGCTCTAGGGCGGTTAAGCCACAAGAATAGAGCACGAGGCTCTGATAACAATTGAAAGGATCGAGATGGACCTAGAGGGGGGATGAATACAATTAAAAAAAATTAATTGTAATTTAGCAATTTTAGGCAATAATGTGGAATACGAAAGTGAGCCTAACAAATGCAAGTATGATGCTAAGAGCTAAGCAAGGTAAACAAGTAACACAAGTAGGAGAGTAAGCAAGCACAATATGATATAAGTAAAGACTAGGAGACAAGCAACCACGAGTAGGAAGTTGTGGTTAGGGATAACTGCAACTCCGAGAGACGAGGATGTATGCCGATGTTCACTTCCTTGGAGGGAAGCTATGTCATCGTTAGAGAGATGGATGTTACCACGAAAGCACACCAATGCCATGAAGGCTCACCCTATTCTCCCTTTGATACAACACCACGAAGGCGTTTCTCAAACACTAGTGGTAGACCTTGGGGTGGTCTCCAAACCCTCACTAACTTTCTGGGGGTAATCACAATGGCCGATTCCTCACCGAATGAATCCTACCGCCTAGGAGTCTCCAACCTCCAAGAGTAACAAGAACGGTGGGGAAAAGCTCAAGACTTGCTCAAATCACAAATTCCTTTGGTTCAAAGAAGGGGAAGGATCGGATCTATCACTTTTGTGGATCACTTCTCTCAAATGCTCCCATATCCCATAGGGATCTAAGATTTGGAGGAGGAGAGAGAGAGAGAGAGAGAGAG
>NW_025301522.1:0-883 GCF_018294505.1 Triticum aestivum
CGAGTCGACTTTGTGTTGATTACCGTCCAGTAAACAAGAAGACCATCAAGAACAAATACCCACTTCCCAACATCAATGAGCTGTTCGAACAACTCAAGGGTGCTCAAGTATTCTCCAAGCTCGATCTCCGTATGGGTTATCATCAGATTCGTATTCGTGAGCAAGATATTCCCAAGACGGCGTTCAGAACAAGCTTTGGTTCATATGAATACACCGTCATGTCTTTTGGCCTCGCCAACGCTCCTCCGACGTTCTCTCGCATGATGAACTTCATCTTCAACCCCTACACCAATGAATTCGTTCTGGTCTATCTCGACGACATTCTGGTTTTCTCGAAGAACAAGAAAGATCATGCCAAGCACTTGCGTTTGGTTCTTGACAAGCTCAGAGAACATCAGTTCTACGCCAAGTTGTCCAAGTGTGAATTTTGGCTCGATGAAGTTCTGTATCTTGGTCATATCATCTCTGCCAAGGGCATTTCCGTGAATCCTGAGAAGGTGTCTGCAATTGTGAATTGGGAACCTCCTCAGAACGTAAAGCAACTCCGCAGTTTCCTCGGTCTCGCAAGTTATTGCAGAAGATTCGTTGAAAACTTTTCTAAGATCGCCAAGCCTCTCTCAAATCTTCTTCAGAAGCACGTCAAGTACGTTTGGTCTCCGGAGTGTGATATTGCTTTCAACACTTTGAAAGAGAAATTGATCACTGCTCCAGTTCTGACTCCACCTGATGAAACCAAGCCGTACGAGGTCTTTTGTGACGCCTCTCTCCAAGGTCTCGGTGCTGTACTGATGCAAGAGAAGAAAGTTGTTGCTTATACCTCTCGCCAGTTGAAACCTAATGAGAAGAACTACCCCACTCATGATCTCGAGTTGGCGGCAGTTGT
>NW_025301523.1:0-883 GCF_018294505.1 Triticum aestivum
TCGGGGTTACAACAATTAATTGATCCAGAGACATCTCCTCCTCCGCTCTATAGCTTGCTGTGCACATCGATGGGCCACACCCGTCCAATGTAACAGAGGATCAACAGGTTATCTTCAACCAGCTGGATGACTATCTAGTGGTAGGAGTTGTGATTGAGTTATGTAATCTTGCTAGCACCCGGTTGTTCTCATCTTAATGCTCCTTTCTTACTTTCTGTAAGACATGTTGGCCACTGGATACTTTACTCTTAATAAATACTACTCCCTCCATTCCTTTATACAATGCCACAAACTCAGATTACAGATACCAAGGCAAAAATTAATTACTGCTTTGAGAGCTGACTTTCTTTTCACTAACCGGGATCATTGATACGCCGCTTTCAGAGCAAGTACAATAGTGGGCTATAAGCCGGCTTACATGGCACTTTTGCCCATGTGTAGGGAGAGAGACAGGAAAAAGATGACAGGGGTGGGCTAACATGCAAGAATCAGCCTCTATGCGTGCTACTAGGTAAAAGCATTTAATGAGAAAAAAGAGAGAGAAAATTAAAAAAAAAGTCTAACCTTATCGGAAATCCAACTCAATGCCCAGGCTCATCTGCTCCCGGTCAGAAAAAAAAACAAAACAAATATTAGAAAATTTCAAAAAAAATCCTTTTTTGTGTGGTAGATAATTTGATGCATGAGGTCCGCTCCAAATTTTAACTCATTTGGGCATCTCGGCAGCTCTAGGCAAAAAAGACAAACCGGGTCAGAACAGTGTGTGAACAATAAACTTTTTTACAGACCCGTTTTTGTCTTTTTCGTCGAAAGCTGCTCAAATGTCCAAATGAGTTGAAATTTAGAGCGGGCCTCACGCATCAAATTATCTATCACACAAAAA
>NW_025301524.1:0-883 GCF_018294505.1 Triticum aestivum
GAGTGCCAAAGACAATTGTCTCAGACTGCGACGTCAAGTTCCTAAGCTACTTTTGAAAGACCTTATGCGCCAAGCTCGGAATCAAGCTTTTGTTATCTTCGGCATACCATCCTCAAACCGAAGGCCAAACGGAGGTCACGAACCGGACGCTATCTACCCTCCCATGTGTGTTGATCAAGAAGAACATCAAGGAGTGGGAAGAGTGCCTACCCATCACCGAGTACGTCTACAATCGCGCAAGACACTCTACTACCGGCAAGTCCCCCTTCGAAGTCGTCTACGACATCAACCTGTTGTCCCCATTGGACATTCTACCCCTTCCGTTACAAGAGCGCATCAACATGGATGCAAGTGCACGAGTGAACTATCTCAAGAATATGCATGAAGATACAAGGCACACCATCGAGCGCCAAGTACAACGACTCACGACCAAGCTCAACAAGCAACCCATGATATTCAACATTGGAGATCTTGTATGGCTACCTTGATAGAGGCAAAGGTGTCCTGTCTTTCGATGAGATGGTAGCTATCGTTTTGGAGGAAGTCGACTTTGACGATCCGACTATGAACGTGTGAGGGTGTCGCACTAGCAATCGCTAAACCAACTCCGAGAGGTTATTGACCACACCGGAGCACGATCAACCTGACCACGAAGGTCTATTTCCTGCAGGCAAATGAAGAACAAGGAAGAAATTGAGATTGCAATCTGGATATTACAAATAGAAGAGGAAAGCTTTATTGACTGAGGTGGGGTTCTGTGACGCCTTTGTCTGGTTGTTGAACACAAACGAAGTACGCGAAGTTGCAAATATGGTGAACTTTAATCTAAACAAAACCCCAAAGTCTAAACGACGCCCTAAGGGTTGTATATATGGAGGAAGAG
>NW_025301525.1:0-883 GCF_018294505.1 Triticum aestivum
TATCCTTGCAATGTCATTTTGTTTTGTTTTGCTTGCTGTTTGAATAAAATACCAAGATATGAAATTCTTAAATGAGAGAGTCTTCACATAGCTATATAATTTAACTACTCATTGATCTTCACTTATATCTTTTTGGAGTAGTTCTTCATTTACTCATGTGCTTCACTTATATCATATGAGTAAATGGTTGAATGAGTTGAATGTCATAAATCTGAAATTATATATGTCTCATTTGCTTATCCCATGGGGAGTAATGACTTCACATATAACAAGTAGAAATAGTAAGTTTATTGATGGTTAGCTAGCATTGTATTGGTCATTTGAACAATTCATGAAAGAATATTGAAGGAAGAGAGATTTCACATATATATATATATTATCATAGACATCTTTTATAATTGTGGGCACTCATTAAGTATGACATGCTAAAGAGTTGATGTTGGACAAGGAAGACAATGTAATGGGTTATGTTTTGTCACATCTCAGTTAAAGTATATTGTCATGGATCATTCAGACATGTTGAGCTTGCCTTTCCCCCTCATGCTAGCCAAAAATTCCTAGCACAATGTAGAGATACTACTTGTGCTTCCAAATATCTTTAAACCCAGTTTTGCCATGAGAGTCCACCATATCTACCTATGGATTGAGTAAGATCCTTCAAGTAAGTTGTCATCGGTGCAAGCAATAAAAATTTCTCTCTAAATATGCATGACTTATTAGTGCGGAGAAAATAAGCTTTGTATGATCTTGTTATGGAAGCAATAAAAGCGACGGACTGCATAATAAAGGTCCATATACAAGGGGCAATATAAATTGACGTTCTTTCGCATTAAGATTTTGTGTATCCAACCCTAAAAGTGCACGACAACCTTTGCTTCCCTCT
>NW_025301526.1:0-883 GCF_018294505.1 Triticum aestivum
GCTAACCGTAAGAAAGGACGGTAACCTCGACGACACTTACCTTTGCTTTTGCATTGATAGCCCGAGCCTTTTGCGTTGCTTACCCATCGAGACTAGCGAGTTGAGAATTGCCGGGCCACGCTATTGTGCACCGTAGTGATCTTGTTATCATCTTTGTGCCATAAGTCTCTCCCGTGCATCTCTTACATACTTGTCTCATATCATACTTGGCTCAAGCATCAAGCATAGAGAAAAAAAACAAGCTTTTAAGCAAAAAGAGGAGACACAAAGAGCTTATAAGCAATAGCATTGAGCCATTTTGCATATCATCTTGGTCACCGCATACATAGCATAGTCGGGATTGAAGACGGCACGTTTCTCTTATAGGTTGGTGCACATGCGTATCTAGCCCATTTGAGCAATCGAGCTAGCGTCTCTCTAGCCTTCGCACAACAAGAGCATTTTCCGTGGTCACACATTTTGAGCTCACCCCTTGGTTGTGCGGATCCCATCTATCTTCCGTGTGTGTGTGTTCCTAGTGATACTCTTGGCTTTGATCTATTTCCTTTACTTGCATTTTTGTGAACCTTCTCAACCTTATCGATATCTTGACTAACTTTTGCTTGAAATTTTTGCCACCATCCTAACCAAGCTCCTCCATAAGCCTTTTACTTGTAGGTGTGAGAAACAAACCCAGTTCCAATTCTACTATTGTGGCATTACATTGAGTGACACTTGTTACATCCTCAATCCTCGGAAAAGGTAACTTCGGTATTGTTCTCTCACTTTCCTACTCACCCCACTTGGTTATGATGGATAGGCCAAGTTCGTCGGCGAACCCACTTTTCGAGGAGCAAGGTGATGATAACGGCTACGTCACCAAGAACCACTTCTTCCTCGCACA
>NW_025301527.1:0-883 GCF_018294505.1 Triticum aestivum
CATCCCTCTAGTCATCTAAGTGATCCATGATCCGAGTCAACTAGGCCGTGTCCGATCATCACATGAGACGGACTAGTCATCATCGGTGAACATCTTCATGTTGATCGTATCTTCTATATGACTCATGTTCGACCTTTCGGTCTCTTGTGTTCCGAGGCCATGTCTGTACATGCTAGGCTCGTCAAGTTAACCTAAGTGTTTTTTCATGTGTAAATCTATCTTACACCCGTTGTATGTGAACGTTAGAATCTATCACACCCGATCATCATGTGGTGCTTCGAAACAACGAACTTTCGCAACGGCGCACAGTTAGGGGGAACACTTTCTTGAAATAATTATGAGGGATCATCTTATTTACTACCATCGTTCTAAGCAAATAAGATGCAAAAACATGATAAACATCACATGCAATCAAATAGTGACATGATATGGCCAATATCATTTTGCTCCTTTTGATCTCCATCTTCGGGGCGCCATGATCATCATCGTCACCGGCATGACACCATGATCTCCATCATCGTGATCTCCATCATCGTGTCTTCATGAAATTGTCACGCCAACGATTACTTCTACTACTATGGTAAAGTAAAGTAATTACATGGCGTTATTCAATGACACGCAGGTCAAAAAATAATTAAGACAACTCCTATGGCTCCTGCTGGTTGTCATACTCATCAACATGCAAGTCGTGATTCCTATTACAAGAACATGATCAATCTCATACATCACATATATATCATTCATCACATCCTTTTGGCCATATCACATCACAAGGCATATGCTGCAAAAACAAGTTAGACGTCCTCTAATTGTTGTTGCATGTTTTTACGTGCCTGCAATAGGGTTCTAGCAAGAACGTTTCTTACCTATGTCAAAACCACAA
>NW_025301528.1:0-883 GCF_018294505.1 Triticum aestivum
TCGCTCGTGCGGCTCCGGCTTCCGGCGGTTCAGATCTGGTGCGGCTCGACTGTAACCTTCCGGCGGCGGCTTTGGCTGTCCTCCGGCCCACCGAGGCTAGGCTTGGGGCGAGGTCATAGTCTGGTCAGGCCCTCCCTTGCCTCCAGATTTGCGATGTGGGCTCCATGCCGTCGGGCCTGGCCGGGCTCCTGCCGACGGTGATGACGATGATGTGGTGGCTCTTGGGCTCCGGGGCGGCGGCACCGGGTATGGTGGTGACGGCTTCGGCTAGGAGGTGGTGCGAATTTGGTCGCGGTGGATCGTGGGATCCCGTGGCCAGGGTGAGGTCGGCCTCGGCAGGGGTGGTGGTCAGTGGGCGGCGGTCGGTGGTGACAGGTGGTCGGCACATCTCCGGGAGAAATCCTTGCTCCGGTCTTCACCGGAGCCGGCGACGGCGGCGCCCGCTGGTGTCGTGATCTTTCTTGGAAGCATCGTCGTGGAGTTGCTCCTTCTCCCCACGGCTTGGGCTCCGGAGGGAAACCTTAGATCCGTTGGATCGGGCGATTGAGGCATCTTCGCGTCTTTCTCCTCCTTGGGGGCATCGTCTCGGAGCCGGCTACGACTGAGAGACTGGAGGATAATGGCATCTTAGCCGTCGATGGCGGCATCTTCGCCGCGTGGTTTGCTGAGGCGGGGCGCTGGTTTCTGTTTGGCAACGATGATGGCGTCAAGAGAATCTTGGGTCGCGGCGTGGTCTTCGATAGTCGGTTCTTCCCGGCGTGTCCGAGGTGCTCTTTTCGGCACGGTCAGCGCAAGTCCTGCATATTTCCCCTGTGTTGCTCGTCGTCAAAGTCAGAGCTGTCGGTTGCTTGCGCGTGTGGCCATCCGTTGGCATGTGCCGTCG
>NW_025301529.1:0-883 GCF_018294505.1 Triticum aestivum
GGAAGAAGACCATGGCTCGTTCCTCGGGCCAGGCTGGGGCGAGGAGACACCAGAAGCTGAGCTCTTTCAGGAACCCCAAGAGGGCCACGATGATCGCGCCGGTGGCAGCAACTATCTGGTACCACTAATTCCTCAGGAGCAAGCTTATGCTAACCATGGGTCGCAGGAGATACAGGTCCCCGCAGCAAGTGGATGCCCCAACCCTGCAGCCTCTTACCCCTCGGGAGGAGGGCACTGGGGGCTGCAGGAGAGGGGCCGAGATCCGGGTTCGTCCCCGTGGCACTCGCCACAAGGCGTTCTCAGGAGGTAGGCCCTTTGCCGGGGAGGAGCCTCAGGGCCAGCCCCCGGCAGAGGACCCATGGTCATCGAAGGAACCGCTGGCGACCGCTCTACCCCATAGGCGTCGTCCTTGGTCTCCGACTGCCATCAATGGCGGTACAGTGTGGCGCAAGGCGGGGCCCTCGTCTGGCGATATGAAGCAAGGACGGTACCTGTGAAGAAGGCCCAGTGCTTGTGAAGCTCGCCGCCCCGTGACACTCTCACATAATAATGAGTGGGGCTGTACATGCCCCAGAGTCTCCGAAGAGCCGCCCTCGGGCCTCGGGGGCTCCCGCCCACGCCCAGTGGCAGCACTTAGCTCTGCGCTGGTGAGAAGACATCGAAGACTAGACTAGGTGCCGGATGCGGATTTTTGCTTTTTCCCTTTTCCTATGTAGATGAGTTTCTTCGATTTGAATTTAAGTTGGATTTGAGCTTGAGACTTGCGTGTGTTTGGGGAAGGGGTGTTTAGTCTTGTTCGAGCTACCTCTCGTGTTCTGGTTTCGGCTTTGCGTCCAAAGTTAGCATCATCTGCCTCCCCTCGTGAGCCCCTCGTGACTCGGGC
>NW_025301530.1:0-883 GCF_018294505.1 Triticum aestivum
ACCCAAAAATAATGTTCCTATAACTACTAGGATGTGGTGGTAAAACGCTCACAGTAAAGCAAATATCAATGTCTTACAAGTTCTTACCATGCAGCAGGCGGTGATCGGCAACCAGCGGTGTCAAGTAACTCCGAATATTGAGTAAAGCGATTGCCAGGGGAGCGTACGTATACACGGTGTAGAAATATGTGGAGCTGGGTTGGCTATATATGGTAGCAAAAGATTAGCAATAATCAATTCAAAGATGCAATATTGAATAAACGCTCAACAACGGTACTGTGCTGGTCCTAGGCTAGACCGGACTAGAGACGCGAGCCTAGAACACTAATGAGGTCACGGCGTAGCACAACTAGCATCAATGAAGGATACTAAGTAGCTCTTGATAGCAAGATATAAGTGAAGATCACAACGGCAGTGAAGATAATGATGAAAAACAACTGCCAAGCAGGATATACAACAACTCTCTCTCCAACTTTCCTCTTGAAAAGTTTGAGACAATTTTCTGATAAATTCTTTCAAAGAATGCTACTAACTCAAGCTTTCCAATGCAAAAAGAATCACTCAATTCCGAGTTGATATGAGGAGTCAAAGAATTCTAAAACTGGCCTGAAATATTGGAACAAGCTGTGTTCACGAACTTCGGAGGGCGAAAAGACCTATTTAGAAGCCGATTTTTAGGTATCAAATATTGAACTTGCTTCTGCAACTATTTAGATGCGGCTCGTTGCTAGCTTCAATTTGAGTACTCACGGAGCCAAAACGGACTTCGTATGAGGAAGATACACCTGTTTTACTAAACAGTGCGCAAAACAGATTCCAATCCGAATTCAGGTACGAGATTGATTCTAGATAGATCCAATTTTTTTTCTCTCTTTTTTTTCTC
>NW_025301531.1:0-883 GCF_018294505.1 Triticum aestivum
ATGCCACATAGATCTAGCATGTAACACTTCATATCACTTTGCGGCCTCACGCACGGTATTCCCACGGGTGTCGCCTTACCTTTACCCGGGACCGTTTGCGCCTTTTGGCACACGTATATGACAGTGTCGCTAGCATCCATATGATAAGGAGCCCGGGCTGACATGGCTAGTCATAAACCCAAAGTGGCACAAACTTACAGGGACAAGCATCCATGACCCAGCATCGAACGTGTCGGTCATCAGCGAGTGAATCCAGGCTGTAGCACTGGGCTAGCAGGACTCCGGTGAACCGGGCTGTAGCGGGCTAACAGGACTCTGGTATTCATCGCGTGACATTTCCCCGAAGGGACAGACACAGGAACGAAGAAGGACACATGCCGGCCAGCCTAAGTGTTCCGAAGCAATAGCAAGCTACCATGGCTCGGTGGAAACACTAGGAGACATTTCCCGGTAAGAGAGGCTACTGAAGATAAACGACTAGATAGTCAGATCCCACACATACCAAGCATTTCAATAACATACACACAATATGCTCGATATGTGCAAACACAACATGGCATCACAACATGACTCTATGACTTAAGTAATTTAATCAATAGGCTCCGAGGAGCGAGATATTACAAACATGGGTCTCATGACCCAACAATCAGAGCATACAAGTCAAAGCACAAGCGGAAGCTATCATGTCTGAGTACAGACATCTATAAATGAAAAAGGCTGAGAAGCCTGACTATCTACCAGATCCTGCCGAGGGCACAAGATCGTAGCTGAGGTAACAAGCTAAACGTCGAAGTCCACGCGGAACTACTAGCGAGACCGAAGTCTCTCTGCAAAAACATAAATAGGCAAACGTGAGTACAAATGTACCCAGCAAGACTTACAT
>NW_025301532.1:0-883 GCF_018294505.1 Triticum aestivum
TGGACACTCACGATTTTGGCCGATTCTGGCCCGATTCGTGGACTATTACTCACTGTTTTGGGGCCTCGGAGTGATTTCCATAGTTGTTGAACCCCAAGACGCGCTTATGTGTCGGTCATCAACACTCACAGTTTTGGCCGATTCTGGCCTGGTTCGTAGACTATTACTCATTGGTTTAGTGTCCCGGATTGATTTCCATAGTTGTTGAACCCCAAGGTGCGGTCATGTGTCGGTCATCAACAGTCACAGTTTTGGCCGATTCTGGCCCGTTTCGTGGACTATTACTTACTGTTTTGGGGTCCCGGAGTGATTTCCATGATTAATGAACCCTGGGGTGCGTTTATGTGCCGGTCATCAGCACTCGCGGTTTTTGCCGATTCTGGCCCGATTCATGGACTATTAGTCACTGTTTTGGGGTCTCGGAGTGATTTCCACCATTAACGAACCCTGGGGTGCGCTTACGTGTTGGTTATCAACACTCGCGGTTTTTGTAGATTCTTGCCCATTTCGTGGACTATTACTCACTGTTTTGGGGTCCCAGAATGATTCCCATGATTAACGAACCCTGAGGTGCGTTTACGTGTCGGTCATCGACACTCGCGGTTTTGGCCGATTCTGTCCCGTTTCATGGACTATTACTCACCGTTTTGGGGTCCCCGAGTGATTTCCGTAGTTGTTAAACCCCAAGGTGTGCTTATGTGTCGATCATCAACACTCACAGTTTTGGCCGATTCTGGCCCGTTTCGTGGTCTATTACTCACTGTTTTGGGGTCCCCGAGTGATTTCCACGATTAACGAACCCTGGGTGCGCTTATGTGTCGGTTATCAACACTCGCAGTTTTGGCCGATTCTAGCCCATTTCTTGGATTATTACTCACCGTTT
>NW_025301533.1:0-883 GCF_018294505.1 Triticum aestivum
TAGTCCATGAAACGGGCCAGAATCGGCCAAAACTGCCTGTGTTGATGACCGACACATAAACGCACCCAAGGTTCGTTAATCATGGAAATCACTCCGCGACCGCAAAACAGTGAGTAATAGTCCATGAAATGGGCCATAATTGGCCAAAACTGCCAATGTTGATGACCAACATATAAGTGCACCTTGGGGTTCAATAACTATGGAAATTGCTTCAGGACCTCAAAACAGTGAGTAATAATCCAAGAAATGGGCCAGAATCAGCCAAAACTGCGAGTGTTGATGACCGACACGTAAACGCACCCCAGGGTTCGTTAATCGTGGAAATCACTCTCGGACCGCCAAACAGTGAGTAATAGTCCATAAAACTAGCGAGAATCGGCCAAAACTGCCAGTGTTTATGACGGACATGTAAGCGCACCACAGGGTTCGTTAATCGTGGAAATCACTCCAGAACCACAAAACAGTGAGTAATAGTCCACGAAATGGGCCAGAATCGGCCAAAACTGCCTGTGTTGATGACCGACACATAAACGCACCCCAGGGTTCGTTAATTGTGGAAATCACTACGGGACCGCAAAACAGTTACTAATAGTCCATGAAACAGGCCAGAATCTGCCAAAACTACCAGGGTTGATGACCAACATGTAAGCACACCTTGGGGTTCAGTAACTGTGGAAATCGCTTGGGAACTCAAAACGATGAGTAATAATCCAAGAAACGGGCCAGAATCGGCCAAAACTGTGAGTGTTGATGACCAACACATAAATGCACCCCAGGGTTCATTAATCATGGAAATCACTCCATGACCCAAAACAGTGAGTAATAGTCCATGAAATGGGCTAGAATCGTCCAAAACTGCCAGTGTTTATGACGGACATGTAAG
>NW_025301534.1:0-883 GCF_018294505.1 Triticum aestivum
GTGGTGTCACGTGCTCGTCTCGGCGTCCGTCGTCGCTACCGCGACGACGTTCACCTCGAAACGCGTTACGCTAAGACAGGGTGGTAGTGGTGTCACGTGCTCGTCTTGGCGTCCGTCGTCGCTACCGCGACGACGTCCGCCTCGACTCGTGTTACGCTAAGACAGGGAGGCAGTGGTGTCACGTGCTCGGCTCGGCGTCCGTCGTCGCTACCGCAACGACATCCGCCTCGACTCGCGTTACGCTAAGACAGGGAGGCCGTGGTGTCACGTGCTCCTCTCGGCGTCCGTCATCGCTACTGCGACGACGTCCGCCTCGACTCGCGTTACACTAAGACAGGGAGGCAGTGATGTCACGTGCTCATCTCGGCGTCCGTCGTCGCTACCGCGACGACGTCCGCCTCGACTCGCGTTACACTAAGACAGGGTGGCAGTGCTGTCACGTGCTCGTCTCGGGGTCCGTCGTCGCTACCGTGATGACGTCCGCCTCGACTCGCGTTACGCTAAGACAGGGTGGCAGTGGTGTCACGTGCTTGTCTCGGCCTCCATCGTCGCTACCGCGACTACGTCTGCCTCGACTCGCGTTACGCTAAGATAGGGAGGCAGTGGTGTCATGTGCTCGTCTCGGCGTCCGTCGTCCGTACCGCGACGACGTCCGCCTCGACTCGCGATACGCTAAGAGAGGGTGGGAGTGGTGTCACGTGCTTGTCTCAGCGTCCGTCGTCGCTACCGCGACGTCGTCCGCCTCGAGTCGCGTTACGCTAAGAATGGGTGGCAGTGGTGTCACGTGCTCGTCTTGGCGTCCGTCATTGTTACCGCGACGACGTCCGCCTCGACTCGCGTTACGCTAAGACAGGGAGGCAGTGGTGTCACGTGCTCGTCTCGG
>NW_025301535.1:0-883 GCF_018294505.1 Triticum aestivum
CAAAATGCTTAATAATACTTTCAAATGAGCACATACCTTGACATGATCTTGAAGGTGTTCAAGATGGACCAGTCAAAGAAGGAGTTCTTGCCTGAGTTGTAAGGTACGAAGTTAAGACTTAAAGCTCGACCACGGCAGAATAGAGAGAAAGGACGAAGGTCGTCCCCTATGCTTAAGACGTAGGCTCTTCAGTATGCTATGCTGTGTACCGCACCTGAAGTGTGCCTTGCCATGAGTCAGTCAAGGGGTACAAGAGTGATCCAAGAATGGCTCACAGGACAGCGGTCAAAGTTATCCTTAGTAACTAGTGGACTAAGGAATTTTCTCGATTATGGAGGTGGTAAAAGAGTTCGTCGTAAAGGTTACGACGATGCAAGCTTGACACCTATCCGGATAGCTCTGAGTAGAGAGACCGGATACATATAAGGAAGCAATAATTTATAATAGCTCCAAGTAGAACAGTTGTTTGGAATAGCTCCAAATAGAGCGTGGTAGCTGCATCTAGGAGATGACATGGAGATTTGTAAAGCACACACGGATCTGAAAGGTTCAGACCCGTTGACTAAAACCTCTCTCACAAGCAACATGATCAAACATAAAACTCATTGAGTGTTAATCACATAGTGATGTGAACTAGACTACTGACTCTAGTAAACTCTTGGGTATTAGTCACATGGCGATGTGACCTGTGAGTGTTAATCACATGGCGATGTGAACTAGATTATTGACTCTAGTGCAAGTGGGAGACTGTTGGAAATATGCCCTAGAGGCAATAATAAAAGTATTATTATTATATTTCCTTGTTCATGATAATTGTCTTTTATTCATGCTATAACTGTATTATCCGGAAATCGTAATACACGTGTGAATACATAGACCACAA
>NW_025301536.1:0-883 GCF_018294505.1 Triticum aestivum
CGGGATCTACCCCTTTGACTTTGCACGGACGGGCTTTGACCAGTGGACCTCCCCACCTGGTTGTATTAGGTCAACCCATAGGAACACTTTGGAGCAACATCCGGGGCAGACCTGCAGCAAGATCCCCTCCGTGTAGACCCCACCCGTCCGTTTCTCCCCTCCAGGTGCCGGCGGCAGCGCCGTCCGTGAGGGGGGCACACCCCGGACACGTCTGCCGGGCGTTTGCAACTGCGACAACACTTCCAGACTTGTGAGAGGCCGCCAGTGCAAGATTTGGCGGCATGCTAGCCCCCGGAGGCCGCCGGCCACAGCCGTAGATGCGCGAAGGGCAATCCGCGTGGAGGGAATTTTTCGGATACTTCTCCATCACCAAAAATTATGAAAAAATACCATCGTTCCTATAGCACATGTGACCACGTCGTGCAAAAAAATCATGATTTTATCGCGCTCCGAGTATTTAGTAATATTGACGCCGCATCGTTACCACAGAACGTCTACTACCGTGTCATCGCCGTCCGTGAGGGGGCCACGCCCCAGAGACGCGTCCCGCCTCTTCGGACATGCCACCACACCACCCCGCATGTATGAGGGCCCGGTGCGACGCTCCGGTGGCATTGCTACCCCCCCAGTGCCCCCGTCCCGCCTAACCCTGTAGCGTTTGACAACGGGATCTACCCCTTTGACTTTGCACGGACGGGCTTTGACCAATGGACCTCCTCACCCGGTTGTGTTAGGTCAGCCCATAGGAACACATTGGAGCAACATCCGGGGAAGACCCACAGCAAGATCCCCTCCGTGTAGACCCCACGCGTCCGTTTCCCCCCTCCAGGTGCCGGCGGCAGCGCCGTTCGTGAGGGGGGCCACGCCCTGGAGACGCGTCCCG
>NW_025301537.1:0-883 GCF_018294505.1 Triticum aestivum
ACTAGACTCTAAGACCAGCAACTAGACACGACGATGCAACCGCAAATTCAACAAAGCAAAACCCTAAAAAGATTATGCAAAGGCTCAGATTGGTTCGGATATGATGAACTAACCCTAATTTTTTTTGTGGCTTTTTCGTGGACTGTAGGTATGAAGAACAGACTCGATCTAAACTACGAAAAACTGTAAAATCTCACCGAGCAACCTGGAAATCTGATACCACTTGATAGAGGCAAAGGTGTCCCGTCTTTCGATGAGATGATGGATATCGCTTTGGTGGAAGTCAACTTTGACGATCCGACTACGAACGTGCGAGGACGTCGCGCCTTAGCAATCGCTAAACCAACTCCGAGAGGTTATTGACCACGCCGGAGCACGATCAACCTGACCACGAGGGTCTGTTTCCTGCGAGCAAACGAAGAACAAGCAAGAAATTGAGATTGCAATCTGGATATTGCGAATATAAGATGAAAGCTTTATTGATCAAGGTGGGGTTCTGTGACGCCTTTGTCTGGTCGTTGAACACAAACGAAGTACGCGAAGTTGCAGCTATGGCGAACTTTTAATCTAAACAAAACCCAAAGTCTAAACGGTGCCCTAAGGGCTGTATATATGGAGGAAGAGAGGGGGAATTTCGTGGCCCTTGGTGGAGGGGTGATGAGGACATGACTACCTTGGATATGACCAAAAATATTGCATATATGCATATTTGTCAGGTGATTTCTAGTGCAAACTATTCAATAATCTATTTATGTTATCCAGAACAAAAATACTTCACACACCTTTGTGTTTTGTCTAATTGCAGGTGTATGGGACATTTGTACAAATGTCCCATACACCTGCAATTAGACAAAACACAAAAGTGTGTGAAGTATTTTTGTTC
>NW_025301538.1:0-883 GCF_018294505.1 Triticum aestivum
CGATACATAAACGCACCTTGGGGTTCGTCAATCATGGAAATCGCTTAGGGACCCCAAATCAGTGAGTAATAGTCCATGAAACGGGCCATAATCGGACAAAACTGCGAGTGTTGATGACCCACACGTAATCTCACCTTGGGGTTCAACAACTATGGAAATCGCTTCGGGACCCCAAAACGGTGAGTGTTGACGACAGACACGTAAACGCACCCCGGGGACCATCAATCATGGAAATCGCTCTGGGCCCCAAAATACTGAGTAATAGGCCAAGAAATGGGCCAGAATCGGCCAAAACTGTGAGTGTTGATGACTGACACGTAATCGCACCTTGTTGTTCAACAACTATCGAAATCGCTTTGGGACCCCAAAACGGTGAGTAATAGTCCACGAAACTGGTCAGAATTGGCCAAAACTCTGAGTGTTGATGACGGACACGTAAACGCATCCCCAGGATCATCAATCGTGGAAATCGCTCTGAGACCCCAAAACACTGAGTAATAGTCCAAGAAACGGGCCAGAATCGGCCAAAACTATGAGTGTTGATGACCGAGGCGTAATCGCACCTTGGGGTTCAACAACTATGCAAATCGCTTTGGGACCCCAAAACGGTGAGTCATACTCCACGAAACAAGTCAGAATTGGCCAAAACTTTGAGTGTTGATGACAAACACGTAAATGCACCCTAGGATCGTGAATCGTGGAAATCGCTCTGGGCCCCAAAACGCTGAGTAATAGTGCATGACACAGACCAAAATCGACCAAAGATGGGAGTGTTCATGACAGACACGTAAACACACCCAAGGAATCGTCAACCGTGGAAATCACTACGTGACTCCAAAAATGAGTAGTAGTCCAAGAAACGGGCCAAATCGGGTGAAATTGC
>NW_025301539.1:0-883 GCF_018294505.1 Triticum aestivum
AGGAGCGAGGGGGAGGGAGGTCTAGAGGCGAGGGAGAAGTGAGAGGGGGTCGGGGCTGCGTGGCGTCGCGGGAGGGACCAGGGAAGGAGGAGGCAGCCAGGCAGGGAGGAGGTGGCCTCCTCGGCCGCGCGCGTGCGAGCACGCAGCTGCTCCCACTGGCAAGAGGAAGACGACAGGGGGGGGGGGAGTAGCGGTGGCGGGCTGGGCCGCGCTGGGCCGGTCCTGTTGGGCCACCAGGTGGGCTTCACAGGTAAGTCCTTCTCTCTTTTATTTCTGTTCTGTTTCTCTTTTCTATTTCTGCAATTTGTTTTTGGATTTGATTTAAATATCAAATCACTTTATAAAATCCTGGAAATAATTATGGGTGCTTTCTGATTTATTTCAGTGACCTTTAACAATTTCCAACATTTATTTGAACATTTAAATTATTTATAGTATTTAAATGCCCAAAGTCAAATACAATATGGTTTATTCAAAAAAATCCAAAATGTCTTGGAAAAATACCCATCATCTCTGGATATGGTTTTCACCCTTTTCCAGTAATCATGAACATTTTTGCAAACCAATTTGGGTTCTGTGAAAATATTTTGAAGTTGAACCTATTTGCAATGCTTTGGTGCTAGGGCTTGGTCATCCCCATTTCAAATTTCATACAAATTAAACATGTTGCACACATGAAGCTAGCCTAGAGCATTACCAGAAGCTAGGGATGTGACAACTCACCCCCACTAAACAAGAATCTCGTCTCGAGATTCAAGTGTAGGGTAAGGTGAAGGGGAAACGCAAACTAGTATAATCTTCACGATCCAGGGTGCACTTCAGTTGAATGTTGATTCATTCACCATCATTGCCTTGAAGTCTTGCCTTGAAAAACCCTGTCAAC
>NW_025301540.1:0-883 GCF_018294505.1 Triticum aestivum
TTTTGTTAGATTAGATGTGTGTAGTAATTTAGATATGTAGTTCATAGATTTTTTTGTTAGATTAGATTTTTTTGTTAGATTTGATGTGTAGTAATTAATTTGTTTATATTATGTTAGTTTTTTTTGTTAGATTAATTAGATTTTTTTGTTAGATTAGATGTGTAGTAATTTTGATGTGTAGTTCATAGATTTTTTTGTTAGATTAGATTTTTTTGTTAGATTAGATGTGTAGTATTTAGAAAAAGAAAAGAAATAAGAAGTAGTTTATATATAGTTGAACTAGCTAGTTGATTTAATAAACTAATTTATTTTACTATATATAGAAGTAGTTTGTTTTTAGTAAGTAGTACTCCCTCCGTCTGGAAATACTTGTCATCAAAATGAATAAAAGGGGATGTATATAGATGTATTTTAATTCTAGATACATCCCTTTTTGTCCATTTTGATGACGAGTATTTTTCGGACGGAGGGAGTACTTATTTATTTATAGTAAGTGCTTAGTAGTTGAACTAGATAGTTGATTTAATTAATAAAACTACTTTTATTTAACTATATATAGAAGTAGTTGCCACATCGACGTCGGCGATGCCTATCCCGCATCCTCGTCGTCGTCGACTCGGCGGTGGAGGCCTGCTTGATCAGGGCCATGTTCGGGACTGGGCTCCGTCGGGCTGATATTGGGAGGTGCTACCTTCCGGGGGACGTAGGTTGGTGAGGAGGCAGCCCGTTATTGACCCGATCCTTGTTTGGTGGCGGTCGCGTGGGCCAGTGACGGTGGTGAGGCATCCGGACACCGCGGAGGTGGTACGTCACCGTGTCAGCGAGGAGGACGAGCACGTCCGTCGCTACATGGTTGCATTGGAGGGCAGATTCGACAATACCT
>NW_025301541.1:0-883 GCF_018294505.1 Triticum aestivum
TTTCAGAGTTCATTTGAAATGCTTTTCAATTTAAGGGTCTTATAGCTCAAAATAAGTAGTAAATGCATGAAAAATAACAAATGAAGTCAGAAAGGATTGAAAAATGATGATGTGGCTTTGAATGGTGCATTTTGAACACACAAAAAGTCAGAAGTTCAAATAAGTTTAAAAAAATGTAATCCCTTTGTAACAGACGAGTTTCCGGATGAAATCCTGATACTTTGAAAGAGATTGTCCGTTTTGTACACGAAGTGCATCCAGTTTTTGCCGTAACCCTCTCAACTTTCTTGCACATGCTATGTGGATGAAATGATGATATCATGCCAACTTTCAACCTTTTCAGAGTTCATTTGAAATGCTTTTCAATTTTAGGGTCTTATAGCTCAAAATAATTAGTAAATGCATGAAAAATAACAAATGAAGTCAGAAAGGATTGAAAAATGATGATGTGGCTTTGAATGGTGCATTTTGAACACACAAAAAGTCAGGAGTTCAAATAAGGTTTAGAAAATGAAATCCATTTGTAACAGACGAGTTTCCGGATGAAATCCTGATACTTTGAAAGAGATTGTCCGTTTTGTACACGAAGTGCATCCAGTTTTTGCCGTCACCCTCTCAACTTTCTTGCACATTCTATGTGGATGAAATGATGATATCATGCCAACTTTCAACCTTTTCAGAGTTCATTTGAAATGCTTTTCAATTTTAGGGTCTTATAGCTCAAAATAATTAGTAAATGCATGAAAAATAACAAATGAAGTCAGAAAGGATTAAAAAAATGATGATGTGGCTTTGAATGGTGCATTTTGAACACACAAAAAGTCAGGAGTTCAAATAAGTTTTAAAAAATGAAATCCCTTTGTAACAGACGAGTTTCCGGATG
>NW_025301542.1:0-883 GCF_018294505.1 Triticum aestivum
GGATGAAATGATGATATCATGCCAACTTTCAACCTTTTCAGAGTTCATTTGAAATGCTTTGCAATTTTAGGGTCTTATAGCTCAAAATAATTAGTAAATGCATGAAAAATAACAAATGAAGTCATAAAGGATTGAAAAATGATGATGTGGCTTTGAATGGTGCATTTTGAACACACAAAAAGTCAGGAGTTCAAATAAGGTTTAAAAAATGAAATCCCTTTGTAACAGACGAGTTTCCAGATGAAATCCTGATACTTTGAAAGAGATTGTCCGTTTTGTACACGAAGTGCATCCAGTTTTTGCCGTAACCCTCTCAACTTTCTTGCACATGCTATGTGGATGAAATGATGATATCATGCCAAAATTCAACCTTTTCAGAGTTCATTTGAAATGCTTCTCAATTTTAGGGTCTTATAGCTCAAAATAATTCGTAAATGCAAGAAAATAACAGATGAAGTCAGAAAGGATTGAAAAATGATGATGTGGCTTTGAATTGTGCATTTTGAACACACAAAAAGTCAGGAGTTCAAATAAGGTTTAAAAAATGAAATCCCTTTGTAACAGACGAGTTTCCGGATGAAATCCTGATACTTTGAAAGAGATTGTCCGTTTTGTACACGAAGTGCATCCAGTTTTTGCCGTAACCCTCTCAACTTTCTTGCACATGCTATGTGGATGAAATGATGATATCATGCCAACTTTCAACCTTTTCAGAGTTCATTTGAAATGCTTTTCAATTTTAGGGTCTTATAGCTCAAAATAATTAGTAAATGCATGAAAAATAACAAATGAAGTCAGAAAGGATTGAAAAATGATGATGTGGCTTTGAATGGTGCATTTTGAACACACAAAAAGTCAGGAGTTCAAATAAGGTTTAAAAAAT
>NW_025301543.1:0-882 GCF_018294505.1 Triticum aestivum
GTTCTAGTTGTCATAAGGTCAAGGTACAACTCCAAGTCGTCCTGTTACCGAAGATCACGGCTATTCGAATAGATTAACTTCCCTGCAGGGGTGCACCACATTCCCCAACACGCTCGATCCCATTTGGCCGGACACACTTTCCTGGGTCATGCCCGGCCTCGGAAGATCAACACGTCGCAGCCCCACCTAGGCAAAACAGAGAGGCCAGCACGCCGGTCTAAACCTAAGCGCACAGGGGTCTGGGCCCATCGCCCATAGCACACCTGCACGTTGCGAGGGCGGCCGAAAGCAGACCTAGCCTAGTGGCGTTCCAGTCCAATTCGGCGCGCGCCGCTCCGTCGCTGACGTCTGAAGTGCTTCGGCTGATACCACGACGTCGGGATACCCATAACTACTCCCGCGTAGATGGTTAGTGCGTATAGGCTCGTAGCCGACTCAGATCAAATACCAAGATCTCGTTAAACGTGTTAAGTATCCGCGAACGCCGAACAGGGCCAGGCCCACCTGTCTCCTAGGTGGTCTCAACCTGCCCTGTCGCTCCGCCACAAAGTAACAGTCGAGGGCCGTCGGGAACCCAGGCCCACCTCTACCGGGATGGAGCCACCTGTCCTTTCAGCCCCCCTCGTCAGAATCACTTGCGGGTACTCGATGAGCTGACCCGACTTTAGTCACCATCTGTATAGTATGTATGTATGTATAGTATATACCCGTGATCACCTCCCAAGTGATCACGGCCCGATAGTATAGCAAGGCAGACTGACAAGAATGTAGGGCCAATGATGATAAACTAGCATCCTATACTAAGTATTTAGGATTGCAGGTAAGGTATCAACAAATGTAGCGACAATGTCAGGCTATGCATCAGAATAGGATTAACGAAAG
>NW_025301544.1:0-882 GCF_018294505.1 Triticum aestivum
TTCAAAGTGAACACCGACCCAAGCATTAAGTTAAATGATGAGGATGCTCCATGGATACGGCACAATCGTAAGCAAGCAGGGACACAAGGGAAGAAATGATGTGTAATAATTTATTGTATCAAACCTTTTGTCAAACCTTCAAGGGGTTTTAAAATGAATTAGTTTTATTTTTCTGATTTTTTTGATATATAATTGTATTTTTAAGATTTTAAAATGAATTAGTTTTATTTTTCTGATTTTAAAAGGAAAAAGGAAGAAGAAGAAAGAAGGAAAAAGGAAGAAAAAAACAGAAGAAAAAAACAGAAGAAAAAAGGAAAAACAGAAGAAAAAAACAAACAGAAGAAAAACATAAAAAAAACAGAAGAAAAAAACAGAAGAAAAAAGAAAAAAGGAAAAAAGGAAGAAAAAAAGAAAATATGCCACCTACTGGGCCACCACGGCCTGAATACGACTAGAAACCCATTAAAGGGCCAGGATTCAGGCCCGCAGAAGGCCCAGTAGGCCCACAGGCACATAGTGACAGAATAGGCCCGTAAGCCTGCATTTGAGAGGAGCTCGAAGTGGTGAGCGCAGCCGCGCTTATAAACCACTGTCGAAGCCTCTCGGCTAGCTAGGTGGGACTAAACATCCCACCGCACCGCGCCAGTTCTAGCACAGACCTTTAGTCGCGGTTGGGGAGGCGGACCGCGACTAAAGGGTACCTTTTAGTCGCGGTTGGGGTGGCGGGCCGCGACTAAAGGGTACCTTTAGTCGCGGTCCGCCTCTCCAACCGCGACTAAAGGTGCGTCTATAAATACTGCACTTAGCAGTTTTCCCACTTCCCATTCTCCTCTCTCTCGACGCCGACGCCCTGCCCCGACCGACGCCGACGCCGACGCCGAC
>NW_025301545.1:0-882 GCF_018294505.1 Triticum aestivum
GGGGCCCACTGTCAGCGGCTGGTGGGGTGGCTAATGGTGGGGATTAGCGCTAAATAAGCCGCCACGTCAGCCTCGCCGGGGTTCGGCCGGCGACGACCAAACCGCGCGGCGGTGCTTCGCCGGAATGGGCTACAGGCGGCGGAAAAGCGCGCGGAGACCACCGGGGCGTAGCCCGTGCTCTCCCGTATCCAAAGGAGCAGGAGGGTGGTGGCGGGGGCGCTGGAGCTCGTCGGAACGGAGCTCGCGGCGGCGCCGGGGTTCGGGTGGTAACGGGCGCGAGGACCTGGTGGGGTTTTGGACAAGCTGAGCTGCGCACGGGCTTCCTGTGAGCCCCACGAGCTCGAAGCCGTGCTCAGACGCGACCGAAACAAGCCATGGCCGCGACGGCAACATGGCCGGCGGCAGCGAGCTCCGGTCGTCGGCAAAGTGGCAGCTGCGGTGTGCAAACGAGAGAACGGAGAGGGGGAAACAGCACAGGGGCTCACAGCGGGTGCAGTGGTGGCCTCGGCGAGCTCGGGGAGGCACCGGAGCCGACGAATTTGACGAAGATGGCCGGCGGTTCCGAGGTAGAAGACGACGGCGATGGCAGTGAGGCGGCACGTCCGGGGCCTCGTGGCTCGTTGAGGAGGTAGAGGGAGGACCCGCGGAGCTCTGGGAGGCGTCGGGGAGCCGTGGGGTGGCCGGTAGCCACGGTGGCTCTCGTCGGTGGCGGCGGCTCCGTTCGGGGAGGGGAACAGAGGAGGGGGAGAGTGTTTGGGGACGAGAGAGGAAGCAGCGAGGGAGGAAGAGGGGCGAGGGGACACGAGGCGTGAGGGGGAGGCTCGGGAACGCCTCGGTGGAAGCAGGAGGTGGCCGAGGCGGCATCGGCGCTCGCCACCGAGC
>NW_025301546.1:0-882 GCF_018294505.1 Triticum aestivum
AATCTAAACAAAACCCAAAGTCTAAACGATGCCCTAAGGGCTGTATATATGGAGGAAGAGGGGGGAATTTCGTGGCCCTTGGTGGAGGGGTCCGAAATCAACCCTATCTCTTGTTTCCCCACACATACGGACTCTAAAAATAGCCTATACTTATGTATTTCGAAATTACATGGGCCTGGCCCAATAATAAGGTGACGCAGCACCTAAAATAGCCTCGGGACGAAATTTATGAAGTGGCATCTTGTATATTTCGTCCAAGGCTTCATGCACCCATTACGGTGGCTTCAAAGTCCTGAAATCATCACTTGTAACTCCGTTCTTGTTCCCCTTGCGCATGCCATCATCTCCATGCTTGTTCTTGCTCCAATGTTCATCCTTCTCCAAGCTAGGCCCTTCATTTGTAAGCAAAACAAATGTATCCAATTTAGGCAGCATCATATTCCCATGAACATTAGAATCATTACCAAGAAACGAAAGTACCTGGTAATTTAGTTGGCGTGCACGAGCTCTAGTAATTGGTCCAGTATGTATAGCAGCAGGGGCTGTGGGTGTAACAGTCGGGTAGCCACGCTCCGTTTAGGCCCAAAATTTTTCGAAAACGCATTTTTCGAAAAAAAATTCTGGCTATCCTATTTTTAGGTGTTTCTGAGTGTTTTGAGACAGGTGCCATTATAGGAAGTTTTTTTTGACCCGTTTCCAGTTTTTGGGTCCGGGCAGTCGAAAAAAAAAAATTGGTCGAAAAAATTTCGTGCCCATCCTGTCAGTTTGAGCTAGGAAGAGTTTTGAGACACTCGCCATTATAGTGATTTTTCGCAAAAAAAAAGCAGCGCAAAAAAAAAGAGCGCCAAAAAAAAAAGAGCGAAAAAAAAATTTCAGAGTGTG
>NW_025301547.1:0-882 GCF_018294505.1 Triticum aestivum
GTCACAATAAAATATTTTGTGGCTGAGCAAACTGCATTGACGGACCCTGCCTAAGCTATACTGATAAATAAAGTGTCTCGCCTGGACTTAGCATAGCGGTGTTTACCATAACCACTAGTGTGATATGAGAATAAGCATAACTGTGTATGGAAGCAAAATAGACATTTAGTCATTTTAATATGGCTTACAAAAGTTATGTCAATTTTGTTGGGTTCAGCGTTGTACAAAACACGAAAATCCTTTTTTACCCAACGCGCAGGACTAAATAAAATCATAAAATGTGCTATATAGATCTCCTAATAAAACCTTTATGGAAGCTACAATTAGTTTTGTTCATTATTTACGGATGTGTTTTAATTTTTGCGAACATTTTCTAAAAGCTGATGGACATGTTTTTTAAATTCCTGAATATGCTTTGAATATTGGCTCATTTAAAAAAATCATGAACATTTTTTATTTCATGAAAATTCATTTGAAATCGTGATTTTTTTATAATATGTGAGCAATTTTTTAAGTCATGAACATTTTATGATTTTTCGAATATTTTTTAAATTCAGAAACAGTTTACCATTTTCCTACTTTTTTCAAAACACGCAACTGTTTGATATTTTCGAAATCCGATATTAATTTTGAGATAAAAAACCAAAACAGAAATAAAAAAGTATAAATAAATAAAAAATAGGGGGCGCCACGAATCCGAAATTAATTTTTAGAGAAAAAAACAAAATAGAAATAAAAAAAGATATAGAAAACAGGGGGCGCCACGACCCGCACATGTGTTGGCCCATTACTGCGCTTAAGATGGGTAAAAAGAAAGATAAGAAGAAACACGCAACTGTTTGATATTTTCGAAATCCGATATTAATTTTGAGATAAAAAACC
>NW_025301548.1:0-882 GCF_018294505.1 Triticum aestivum
CCAGGCTGACAAGAGCTCATGCTCGGCCTGGATGGGAACATATCCTACAAGCCAAGTTAGAACAACTACCTGTGAAGCAAAGACTTCATTGCGTCCAAGACCTTGCCATCGCCACTTGTAGGTCCTCCAATCACGCCATGACATTCTCCGCATGTGTTGACACTCTGGAAATCTTGGTGCAGACATATCCCAAGGTGTCAACAAAAATAGAGCTTTGCGATACCCCGGTGAAGCTGGTTATGCTGATGTTGTGGGTGCACAAGACCGATCCCTATCAGATCAAGGTGTCCAAAGAGAATCATATATGCTGATCCTTGTTTCCCTTGGAAGGAGGAGTCCGGAACTCGCCAATGGCCATATCAAAGAGGGTTGATCACAGGTAGAATGGCAACTTCACACGAAGACCACTAGGGACACCGCCTTGATGATTATTATGCGAGACATGAGAGCCCAAGATCAACCATATCTCGATTCCCACCTCCGACGAAAGAAGGAGACTGCCGCTACCATGTCCAGGGCGGCCACCCTAGCACCCAATTGATGCAACATAGCCGCAGACCATCAATGCCACGCACACGAAGCAACAAGGTGCGAGATCGAGGCCTGCCAGGTCCATGTGGGAGTAGATTGAGCCTGCCTTGCCGCTGCTGCCAGCCGCCATCGCACCTCTGGCCGTCGTCGATACGCACCACCGTAGCAAAAGGACTGGGAAAAGGATTTGCCGCCACTCCCGGCCACGACGAACAAGATCACTGCCACCACCCTGTCGTGCGGGTTTTGCCCAGCGGTGCCTCCGGCGGCGGCGGAGGAAGGGGACGGGGTGAGGTAGGTGGGCCTCGAGGTTTGTCTGGGGTAGCCTCGGTGCGGAAGGGTGCCGCAACA
>NW_025301549.1:0-882 GCF_018294505.1 Triticum aestivum
TGTCACGACCGGTTTTCCAATAAAAATATTTATTGAAAAGCCAATCTTTTAAGTCCAGTATGAGAGGAATCCTCTACACTGGCAGACAATTCTTGATACAATAAGCCAGTAGCATAAAATATATTACAGGGTCGAACTACGGTTGCTCAACCAAATTATTACAAGCACGCCAATAATCATACATAATGGCGGACAGAACACAGTGGTGTGGAGACATACTACTGACTCAAGGATAGGCTGGTGGTGGAAAAACACAGCGGGGAGAGAAATACAAGACTCTACGTCTGTCATCTCATCGAGCGTCGAGGAGAGGCTCGATGAATTTATTTGGTAGCGGAAGCGGATATAAAACAGTGGCCAAATCCAGGGTCGCACAAGACTGACTGGGACTCCTCTAAGTGTCGGGCTCGCTATCGAACTCTTCATCCATGAGATCGCCTTCGTCAGCATCTGGCCAAATCAACAAGCCAGTGAGTACTTTGAAAGTACTCGCAAGACAGTTCGGACGTAAGATATAACAAATGCATGCATGGACGCAACATGATTAATTCCTTAATGCACAATAAATAAAACTGGCATAACGGGTAAGTAAAAAGGGAAAACGGCGGTAGTCCGCCTGAAATTCCACAGAACATAAATAAGGACCGATCGGGTGTCTGAAGCGACGCCTCGAAAGGTGAACAAATAAAAATAAGGAAAATGATGCCACAGTCGGGCATCTTAGCGACACCACATAAAGGGCTTTTTTTTAAAAGAAATGCCACGGTCGGACGTCTGAGCGACATCGCAGAAAGGGCTTTAAAAGAAATGCCTCAGTCGGACGCCTGAGCGACATCGCAGAAAGGGCTTTAAAAGAAATGCCACAGTCGGACGTCTGAGCGA
>NW_025301550.1:0-882 GCF_018294505.1 Triticum aestivum
TTCATTTGAAATGCTTTTCAATTTTAGTGATGTGGCTTTGAATGGTGCATTTTGAACACACAAAAAGTCAGGAGTTCAATTAAGTTTTAAAAAATGAAATCCCTTTGTAACAGACGAGTTTCCGTATGAAATCCTGATACTGTGAAAGAGATTGTCCGTTTTGTACACGAAGTGCATCCAGTTTTTGCCGTAACCCTCTCAACTTTCTTGCACATGCTATGTGCATGAAATGATGATACCATGCCAACTTTCAACCTTTTCAGAGTTCATTTGAAATGCTTTTCAATTTTAGGGTCTTATAGCTCAAAATAATTAGTAAATGCTTGAAAAATAACAAATGAAGTCAGAAAGGATTGAAAAATGATGATGTGGCTTTGAATGGTGCATTTTGAACACACAAAAAGTCAGGAGTTCAGATAAGTTTAAAAAAATGAAATCCCTTTGTAACAGACGAGTTTCCGTATGAAATCATGATACTTTGAAAGTGATTTTCCGTTTTGTACACGAAGTGCATCCAGTTTTTGCCTTAACCCTCTCAACTTTATTGCACATGCTCTATGGATGAAATGATGATACCATGCCAACTTTCAACCTTTTCAGAGTTCATTTGAAATGCTTTTCAATTTTAGGGTCTTATAGCTCAAAATAATTAGTAAATGCATGAAAAATAACAAATGAAGTCAGAAAGGATTGAAAAATGATGATGTGGCTTTGAATGGTGCATTTTGAACACACAAAAAGTCAGGAGTTCAAATAAGTTTTAAAAAATGAAATCCCTTTGTAACAGACGAGTTTCCGTATGAAATCCTGATACTTTGAAAGAGATTGTCCGTTTTGTACACGAAGTGCATCCAGTTTTTGCCTTAACCCTCTCAACTTTCT
>NW_025301551.1:0-882 GCF_018294505.1 Triticum aestivum
GTAACTGGGTGACTATAAAGGTAGACTACGGGTATCTCCGAAAGTGTCTGTTGGGTGACATGGATCAAGACTGGGATTTGTCACTCCGTATGACGGAGAGGTATCACTGGGCCCACTCGGTAATGCATCATCATAATGAGCTCAGAGTGACCAAGTGTCTGGTCACGGGATCATGCATTACGGTACGAGTAAAGTGACTTGCCGGTAACGAGATTGAACGAGGTATTGGGATACCGACGATCGAATCTCGGGCAAGTAACATATCGATAGACAAAGGGAATAGCGTACGGGATTGATTGAATCCTCGACATCGTGGTTCATCCGATGAGATCATCATGGAGCATGTGGGAGCCAACATGGGTATCCAGATCCCGCTATTGGTTATTGACCGGAGAGTCGTCTCGGTCATGTCTGCTTGTCTCCCGAACCCGTAGGGTCTACACACTTAAGGTTCGGTGACGCTAGGGTTATGAAGATATGTATATGCAGAAACCCGAATGTTTTTCGGAGTCCCGGATGAGATCCCGGACGTCACGAGGAGTTCCAGAATGGTCCGGAGGTAAAGAATTATATATAGGAAGTGCTATTTCGGGCATCGGGACAAGTTTCGGGGTTATCGGTATTGTACCGGGACCACCGGAAGGGTCCCGGGGGTCCATCGGGTGGGGCCACCTGTCCCGGGGGGCCACATGGGCTGTAGGGGGTGCGCCTTGGCCTAGATGGGCCAAGGGCACCAGCCCCTATAGGCCCATGCGCCTAGGGTTTCCACCATGGAAGAGTCCATGTGGTGGAAGGCACCCCTAGGTGCCTTGGGGGGGAGGGAAACCTCCCCTTGGCCGCCGCCCCCCCTAGTAGATCTCATCTACTAGGGCCGGCGCCCCC
>NW_025301552.1:0-882 GCF_018294505.1 Triticum aestivum
TCATGGATACACTCACCCAATCCACGTCTACTAGCAGCAATATAAGCAAACGTAGAAGTAACTCCCAAGGGTTTGGTAATAAACAGGGCAATAGGTTCTACCTCATCAGCTACTTCCCAACCCACAATTTAATCAGATCCTAATCATGCAATTGTTTGAGGATTGATCTAATGCAATAAAACTGGGTATGAAAAGAGGTATGATCAAAGTGTTACTTGCCTTGCTGATGATCCGTGAAACCTAGGGATTCGAAGTAGCAAGCGGCGCACTCCGGGTACTCTATCGCAAACAAACAAGCATACACTAAGTACTCCTCTAATGCACAGGTAAAACTCAAATAAGAGATCTAACCAGAAAGTTCAACTTAAGAACTCCGGTTTGCAAAAAGAATCAAATCAAACGAAGCAACGAAAGTCAAACGGCGAATGAAACAAGCTTCGTTTACTAATCTGGACCTAAGTCAAATTTTACAGTAGCAAAAACTTGTTTGAGTTGGTTAAACAGAAAGAGGGTTTCGAGACAAAATTCTAGGCGCTTGAATCGCCTGATTCCGACAAACGAGCGAAAAGTTAAACCAAAACGAAAAACAGATCGGAAATCACGGTCAGAAATAATCGCGGAAAATCCGAGAAAAAGAAAAACTGACAAACTATTTAACGAACGGACGTTCGTTAACTGTAACTAAACGATGAACGCGTTCGTTAAAACGAACGAACGAGCGAACGCTCGCTAATAAGAAAAACGAAAAAAACAAAACAAAACCAATCTAAAAAAACCTAGGGTTTTCTAAAAAACCGAATCGGTTTTCTTCAGAAAACCGGGCGGCGGGCGGCTATCTCGGCTCGGGGCTCCGCCGAAGTCCGGCGGCTCCGGCGGGGCGAC
>NW_025301553.1:0-882 GCF_018294505.1 Triticum aestivum
ACACTTCATATCATGTTTGTTTCACCCTCTTAGGGCATTTCATCAAACACCTTGTGTGCATAAGAGGAACCAAAAGCAAACCTACACCCCCTTGTGAAGCTTGTGAAGAGAAGTGGCACCAAATGGCTAAGTGAGCGTGCTGAACTGGTATATATAGGGGAGGAGCTTTAGTCGCGGTTGGCCTGGCCAACCGCGACTAAAGGCCTTTGCGCACCTTTAGTCGCGGTTGGCCTGGCCAACCGCGACTAAAGCCCCTCACGTGCACCAGCTGGCCACCGAGCGCCCTGGGCCCAGGCCTTTGGTCGCGGTTCGTCTGCCGAACCGCGACTAAAGACTTCATTAGTCACGGTTCCTACAGTTTCGCGACTAATGGGGCTGGACGGAAGCCTCTTTTTCTACCAGTGACGGGCGGCTTCTCCGCCTTTCGTCAGGATAATCTCCAGCAGTATCGGCTTGTTGTTGTGCCGCAACCTCTTGCAGAGAATTTGGAGCCGGTTCTGGTCGAGAAGCATATCCTACTTCCACAGCCGCCCCTTGTACATGCGCACTGAGGTGAGGGCCTCCGATAGGGCCGACACTGGGAATGTGCAACATATGCGGTTTTCAAAGGGCCTCTAATGTTCTAGGGCCCCGTTTAGGTACGTACAATAAATACTTAGTACGTACATACAATGGATACTTAACATCAACTAAGCACATATCGACGCAACATAGCAAGTAGTCTATGCAAATTACCACCTAAAACGCCAAGAAGCAATGAATGAAGAAGCTGGACACCTATCTCGAAAACAACTTGAAACAAATCTCTTAACTATAACGTGAGCATGACCGAGGTTGAGCATCCACTGGACGAGCTATAGTTGTTAGGCACTGACTAAGGTG
>NW_025301554.1:0-882 GCF_018294505.1 Triticum aestivum
AAACTGTGTCTATTGATGATGACAAGTTACATATTTATAGTCCCCGAAGGGGCGCATCCGGAGGGACACGACGGTTACAAGAGTTGCATCTCTTTGTATGACAGTTTGGATAAGTGGAGATTTAACCCTTAATTAACTTGTGTTAATTAAGTCTTAACAGTTTAATCACCGTATTAGGAAAAGTGATTGGCCCATCCTGAATATGTAAATAGTTAGAACTTTGTTGCAAAATGTGAACAAATTGACTAGATTGTTTTTCAAATCATTCTTCATAAAAACGGGTACAGTAGGATAATCACTTGGATTAATACTTATAGGCGGAAGACAACGTGACATTAGAATTATAGCTTCAACAGGTTGTCTTTGACTATAGAGTTTTTCTAAAAGGATGTTTAGCTTTCAGCAACCATCATCAAACAGGAACAAGTTTGCAATGTATCAGAAGAACGGCTACCATTCTCGCAATAACCGAATCACCATTCATCATGTATATTAAACAATGCTTTGAGGAGTGACTCATGCTTTCAAGTATATTAAACAATGCCCTAAGTAGTGGAAACATAGGATATAGTCCATGCTAAACAGAAGACAAATGAATCAATTAGCAATCATAGTATCAAGTTAATCCTAGAGTTACAATTCTAAGCAAGCCTTAAGGTAGATAGCACCTCAAGACCAGACATGTAAGCATGCATCAACCAAAAGGGGATTGAGTAACTGTACAGAGCAGTTACACACAAAAAATAACTATAGCATGCCATATTGTGCAAACTATAGTATGGTAATGCTAAACAGAACACCAATGAATCAAAATTAGTGATCCTAGTATTGAATTAAGCCTAGAGTTACAATTCTAAGCAGGCCTTGAGCTAGATAGATATA
>NW_025301555.1:0-882 GCF_018294505.1 Triticum aestivum
GGCAGGCGCTCGTCGCCCGGCTCCGCCCATAGCCGTATCCGCTGCCCGTCGCCCGCTATGGCCCTGGGCCACTGGACAACAGGGCCCACGCCCTTTAGAACAGAAAAAAAAAGAAATTAAAAAAGAAAATAAATAATAATAATAATAAAATAAAGTAAAAATAAATATATTAAATAAATAAATAACAACTAAGATAATTTAAAATATTAATTAATTAATTAATTAAGTAATTAATTAAGTTAATTAATCCTGATTAGATTAACCTAATCACTAATTAAACTAACTAATCTGTAATTAAACTAAACAGAGAATGACAGGTGGGTCCCACTGGACCCACACGTCAGGTTGACCAGGTCAATGGTCAACGTTGACTGCTGACATCACCCTGATGTCATGCTGATGTCAGCATTTACTATTCTGGATAATGTTGGATTAAATAATTAATTAAATTCCAGAAATTAATAAAATCTTTAGAAAATCATATCTTTTAATCCGTAACTCGGATTAAAATATTTTCAACATGAAAGTTGCTCAGAACGACGAGACGAATCCGGATACGCAGTCCGTTCGTCCGCCACACACCCCTAACCTATCGAACTCGCAACTTTCCCCCTCCGGCTCCTCTGCCCGAAAACACGAAACACCGGGAATACTTTCCCGGATGTTTTCCCCCCTTCACCGGTATCACCTACTACCGCGTTAGGGCACACCGAACACCGCGTATTGCCTTGATATATTTTGTGGTGCTTTGTTTGCTCTGTATTCATTATTTCTTCCCCCTCTTCTCTCCGGTAGACTACGAGACCGACGCTGCTGCTGACCAGTTCGACTACGGAGTTGACGACCCCTCCTTCTTGCCAGAGCAACCAGGCAAGCCCCCCC
>NW_025301556.1:0-882 GCF_018294505.1 Triticum aestivum
GACTATGCTATAGAGACTTTCAAAACAATGCAGAGAAATTGAGAGCAAGACCAGACTAAACTTCATCTGATCTCAATAAAAGGGATTATAAAACAGCTAGACCATCAACCTATGCCATCTTCTTTTTCACGGGAGAGAAGAAGCACACACGGCCCACATGCCAGGACCAATCAAAACAATCCAGCACTGACATCATCATAATAGTTCTTCCTAACCAACCATATCAGCTATCCAACCCCTAAGACACATGAATATCAGTCCAGAAAATAAGCATATGTTCTTTTCTTCAACTACTTATCAAAATTAGTAACCTCATATCAAGAAGAGAAACTTTAACTGGTATTTGGTAATCAGCACAGTGAACTGAATTTATGAGGTACTAATTTCAGTTATTACTAAAACTGAAACACATGTTTTTTGACAAATGTGTTCTAAGTAAAGCCTCCAACTAACATAATCAAAACCATACTCTATAGTTTTATCATCCATTGAAGCATTATGTAGAGCACCGCAATGTTAATAAAGGGCATATGTAATTTAAAATCATACGGGAGGCAAAGAAAATGAGCTTCAAGCACTTCCCATGTACCCCAGAACAGAAATAATCATGTATATTTTGTATGCACTCATCAGCAAAACAGAGAATGCTAATATATCAGCAAAACTAATTTTTTTTCTTTGAATGCTCCCATGATCTGTTTTAGCAGAGTGAATGATTGGCAGAGTGAATGACGACCACATCGACGACCACAACAGCAGACCTGCACGCAAACAAGATCACAGATCAACGAAGAAAAGCATGGAAAACCAACGCGCCACAAGGAAAGGTAGCTCACCTCGACATGCGCCACCTTGCTCCACCGCTCCCTCCTGCGCGCGTCC
>NW_025301557.1:0-882 GCF_018294505.1 Triticum aestivum
TTTTCGCTTAATAAGGAGGCAGTTGATTGTCTGCGGCCAGGCCAGCAGAGGGAGTAGGGTGGGCCGGGGAAGCCTGCGTGGCATCATAGCGGGCCACAAGAGGAGGAAGCAGGTAGTCCCGCCAGCACTAGTTTAGGCGGCTGGAGCAGGAAGATCAGAGATTGAAGAAGCATGTCGGCCGTTGGATACATCCAACAGTCACTGCTGCTAGAATCGTGTGTTGACTCACAAAGCCTTGCGTAAACAAATCAGCCTCAAAATCTATGGCGTGTATAACCCATTTGCTATTATTTTTATAATTTTTACTCATTTTCTAATTCATATGGAAATTATTGCAGCCCGTTTTCCATTTTTAGAATTGCCGCCCATTTTCTGGTCAGTACCAGGGTTAAAAAAATTAACTAAATATGTGTGAATTTTTGAAAATTCAAAAATTTTGGCTGGGGAATAAAATATTCTTAATCGAAAAATTAGTAGCCATACTAAAACAAAATTAAAAAAAATTAGTACTATGTCATGTTAAATCCAGTGAAATACTATAAAATAATAGTGAAGAACAAAAACAAAAAAAGAAACTAATATCCCATTTGCTATAATTTTTTTGGAATTTTCAACCCCTTTGATATTACTTTTAACAGACACTGACCATACTCTTTGGCCAGGCCGGAATGCATCCCTCCTCGTCTTGTAAGATTTGCAGCCCAGTAAGTCAAAGAAAACAAATAGGCCTAGCTTGGGTATTCTTCAAAAAGAAATATTGGGCTACCTATTTTCCCAAAGAAAAACTTGCTGGGTTAGTCAAGTTGTTAGACGGGCCACAGAGACCGCACAACACAGTTTATGGCCTGCTCCTCCGAATTACTACTCAAAAAAAGTTGTGCA
>NW_025301558.1:0-882 GCF_018294505.1 Triticum aestivum
ACGTCGTGCAAAAAAAATCATGATTTTATCGCGCTCCGAGTATTTAGTAATATTGACGCCGCATCGTTACCGCAGAACGTCTACTACCGTGTCATCGCCGTCCGTGAGGGGGGCCACGCCCCGGAGACGCGTCCCACCTCTTCGGACATGCCACCACACCACCCCGCATGTATGAGGGCCCGGTGCGATCCTCCGGTGGCATTGCTACCCCCTAGTGCCCCCGTCCCGCCTAACCCTGTAGCGTTTGACCACGGGATCTACCCCTTTGACTTTGCATGGACGGGCTTTGACCAGTGGACCTCCCCACCTGGTTGTGTTAGGTCAGCCCATAGGAACACACTGGAGCAACATCCGGGGAAGACCCACAGCAAGATCCCCTCCGTGTAGACCCCACGCGTCTGTTTCCCCCTCCAGGTGCCGGCGGCAGCGCCGTTCGTGAGGGGGGCACACCCCGGACACGCGTGTCGGGCGTTTGAAGCCGCGACAACACTTCCAGACTTGTGAGAGGCCGCCGGCGCAAGATTTGGCGGCATGCTAGCCCCCGGAGGCCGCCGGCCACAACCATAGACGCGCGAAGGGCAATCCGCGTAGAGGGAATTTTTCGGATACTTCTCCGTCACCAAAAATTATGAAAAAATACCACCGTTCCTATAACACATGTGCCGACGTCGTGCAAAAAAAATCATCATTTTATTGCACTCCGAGTATTTAGTAATATTGACGCCGCATCGTTACCACAGAACGTCTACTACCGTGTCATCGCTGTTCGTGAGGGGGGCCACGCCCTGGAGACGCGTCCCGCCTCTTCGGACATGCCACCACACCACCCCGCATGTATGAGGGCCCGGTGCGACGCTCCAGTGGCATTGCTACCCCCCCCCC
>NW_025301559.1:0-882 GCF_018294505.1 Triticum aestivum
CTAGGCTAGACTGTGCTAGAGACGCGAGCCTAGAACACTAACAAAATCACGGCGCGGCACGTAAACAAGGGAAAAGCACACTCTGGAAAAAAAAAATTGCGCTCTTTTTTTTTTGCGCTCTTTTTTTTTTGCCCTGCTTTTTTTTTGCGAAAAATCACTATAATGGCGAGTGTCTCAAAACTCTTCTTAGCTCAAACTGACAGGATGGGCACGAAATTTTTTTGACAAATTTTTTTTTTTTGACTGCCCGGACCCAAAAACTGGAAACGGGTCAAAAAAAACTTCCTATAATGGCACCTGTCTCAAAACACTCAGAAACACCTAAAAATAGGATAGCCAGAAATTTTTTCGAAAAATGCGTTTTCGAAAAATTTTGGGCCTAAACGGAGCGTGGCTACCCGACTCTTTTTTTTTCCGAAACCTACTGCGGCAAGGAAACACGAATCGGAATCTAGATTGATCCCGAAAACAAACCTAATAAGCAAGGAACTCGGATTGGTGGTGGATATATGGTGGTGGTATATGGCAGCGGATTGGTGGTGGTATATGGATACGGATTCGGAGCGGTGGTGGTAGATGGCAGGGGCGATGATGATGGTGCGGCGACGGCGTGACAACTTGTGAACAGAACTCGAAACTCTAAAAGACTAGACGCTAAGACCAGCAACTGAACACGACGATGCAACCGCAAATTCAACAAAGCAAATACAGAAAAGATTATGCAAGGCTCAGATTGGTTCGGATGGGATGAACTAACCCTAATTTTTTTTGGCTTTTTCGTGGACTATAGGTATGAAGAACAGACTCGATCTAAACTACGAAAAACTGTAAAATCTCACCGAGCAACCTGGAAATCTGATACCACTTGATAGAGGCGAGGGT
>NW_025301560.1:0-882 GCF_018294505.1 Triticum aestivum
CCCCCCCCCCCTAACATCATTGTGTTAAGCCTCATGTTCATAGAAGATTATTTGCTGCTAAAATGGTGTATTCAAGTGGACTGGCCCTCCTTAACAAGGAATATGAACACTCGGCCCTTCTCATTGGATTTTCCTGGCTCCGCCACTGATTAAGCTGCAGCCGCCGCAGAGAGATAGCAGAGTAAATACACTGGACGCAGATTGCTCTAGCACCAGCGCGAAGCTCGATAGTCCAGGAGCGGATTTAGATTGTGGTCTGCATCAACGACATCTAGAAGATGTAACGTGTGCTGAGCTCGTGGTTCGTGGATGGCAGGTTTGGTTTCCTCCTTTGATGTCTTACTCGTGGTGCGGTGATAGATCTGGAGTTCGATGGCGTGTCCGGGGTGTTGCCCCGGTCTGATTCGTCAACGGCATGGGCTTCACTCTTGGTGAACCACTTTGGAGGTCCGCGAAGCTGCATATCAGCGATGGAGCCGCGTAGAGCTCGGGAGAGGAGGTGATTCGTCGTTTCCTTAATTAGGCATGAAGTGGACTGGGATGTGGCACCTATGGATGAAAACCCTGTTGACCTTCTCATCCCTTCCGACATCTCTCTATGATAGAAGGTAGGGCTTCTGATTTGTTTTTTTGTTGTTGATGGACATGGTTACCTAGAAGCTAGGGTTTCTAATTTGTTCTTTTTTCCTCTTCTAGATCTAGTTTGAAGGTGGCGGTTGTGGCATGTAGGTGGGTTGTTAGTCAGTTCCTTAGGCATGGAGTGGACTGGGATGTGGTAGATATGGATGAAAACCCTATTCCGGTCGAAATGGTGGTTATGACGCCTAGGCATCGTGTAAATTTTGGGTGCATGGTTGTGTTGTCGCCTCCTTTCCTTTGCTC
>NW_025301561.1:0-882 GCF_018294505.1 Triticum aestivum
AAAAAAAAATCCGCATAATGCTTTAGCTTCTTTTTCACATTTTGTCAGGTGGGTTTGTCAAACACATTGTTCGCTTCACGACAGGTTGATGTTGGCCCATAAGCAAATTAAAAAATGCGATACTATCTGATTATGGATTCTATGCTCCTTCTAACTTGGCCGGTAGGGTACATGATTTTGACAGCCCACGGGTTCAAGTGTCTTCCTCAAAGCAGATGATATATGAAGACAAAAAGCATAAAACATGTTCTAATTGGTCTTTATCGGGTTGATCGTTAATTTTTAAACAGTGCTTTGACATGTTTTCGTTCAGCAGTATCAAAACTTGTGAAAGGTATGAACAGTGATTTGATTTGTTGCCTTGATGGTAGGTAGACAACTACCATCAAATAATTTCTTTTTGTAGATACAGGTGAATGATGCGGTAGCTTATGACTAATGCTACATCTGCAAAATATTAGGCAATTTCTTTTTCCAAACAGGCTGACGCGGGGGATTATAATTGGTAATAAGAGGATGAAGGGCCCACTATACCCGAGTTGAATTAGGGGGAGGGGCGGTGTTTGTAATTCTTTGTAGGTGTATTGGTAGCTTATTAGTTGAAAATTTATTGCTACGTAGTGTGGAAATTTCGGTGACCATAGCTGCTTGTAAAGCATCTACAGTCGTGCCTCCAATAAGGTCCTTATGCGACTTTTCGGCCGCCGGCGCCAAAAAATCGGTCCAGTCTCGCCCCCAAGGGCCCAATTTTCGCCGGCTCGTGCCGAAATTGGCGCCGGCGGACCCAACCCGAACCCGACGCTGGGGGCGCTCGGGGGCGCCGAGCGAATCGTTTTTGGCGCGAGCCGCGGGCCCTCCTTGCCAGCGACTCGGCTCGCTTCT
>NW_025301562.1:0-882 GCF_018294505.1 Triticum aestivum
TAAAAGATATAAGCAATTTAAAACATAAACTAAAAACAAAACAAAAAATCAGAACCCGTGTCTCAAACCGAGACTAAAGGTCCCATTTGAACCGGGACTAATGCCTTCCCGGCGCCCTAGCCGCTCGAACCGGGATTAATGCTCACACTAGTCTCAGTTCGTAATGCAACCGGGACTAATGTGTACATTGAGCTTGGACCAAAGCCCTGTTTTCTACTAGTGGTACCAGACTAGTACTTCGGAGTCCTACTAATTAATTAACAACCGGCCATTAGGCATGTCAAATTACGCGCGCAGGTCTTTAATTTTGTAAGAAAGACGTGCACATATAGAACTCCATACTTGTGTTTGCATGTGCACAAGTCCTCTCCTGATTTTGATTAGCACTAGTACGATTTCTCGACATAGCATGTACGCGCACAGAGCCCTCATATTCCAGCTTCTCATGTGTCCTGCATACTTGTCACGTAACATAAGCATGTTGTAGATTCTGTGAATATTATCCATTTCTGAGGTTGGACAGAGTGCAGGCACCTCATACCTCTCCTTACCTCCTAAGTTGACCCTATTAACAAGATTTGTAGCGCCGGCACATAGCAATGCATCACCGAGGGATTATAGAATTACACTAAAAGTCAACTCATAATCAGATGGAATTCTCGAGAAAGATCATCAATGTTCATGTATAAATGTATTGTCTAGTCTTTTTCATTAGATCGGCGTTTTGGTTGTATTAACTAGAGCATGCATTTCTACATTGATATCGGAGCCAAAAGGTTTTGAGTTCAAGACTCGGCTGGCGCAATTAAATACGTATAAATGCAAAGCATTCTCATATGTTCTTACTAGATCATTGATGCTTGCTTCTTGCTGCCCGGGGAG
>NW_025301563.1:0-882 GCF_018294505.1 Triticum aestivum
CTTGAAACGTGGAACGGCGGGATAGAAAACGGTTCGAAATAAATAACCGGGTGAGCGTGATGTCACGTTATAAAAATTATCAGCAGATTGGACTCGTAAAATACTATACTCTACGGCTGTGGTACTTGTGTTGCAGGTCCGGTCACTGTCGTTTCGTATGAAGACTATCCTGAAGTATTCGGAAAGGGGAGCCCGCCTTGCAATGCCGAAGACAATCTGCGCGCCGGACACCTCGTTATTGAAGCCTGGTTCAGGGGCTACTGAGGGAGTCATGGACTAAGGGGTCCTCGAGCGTCCGACCTGTTGGACATGGGCCGGACTAATGGGCTGTGAAGAAACAAGACCGAAGACTCTCTCATGTGTCCGGATGGGACTCTCCTTGGCGTGGAAGGCAAGCTTGGCGACCCAATATGAAGATTCCTTTCTCTGTAACCGACCTTGCACAACCCTAGTCCCCTCCAGTGTCTATATAAAGCGGAGGGCTCAGTCCGGATAGAGGCTCAATGATTACCATAGTCATACATGCTAGGCTTTTAGGGTTTAGCCATCTCGATCTCGTGGTATATCAACTCTTGTAATACTCATATTCATCAAGATCAATCAAGCAGGAAGTAGGGTATTACCTTCATAGAGAGGGCCCGAACCTAGGTAAACATCATGTCCCCTGTCTCTTGTTACCATCGACCTTAGACGCACAGTTTGGGACCCCCTACTCGAGATCCGCCGGTTTTGACATCGACACTCACTGCCTCTTGACAAGGTGGTCGGGCGAAGCCCTACCGTCGCTGGCGGCGGCGAGGCCTCTGGCTCTTCTTGCTCGTGTGGGGTTGGTGAGGGTTGGCGACCAGAGCCAGAACATGGTCTGTGTGTGTGGGGGGGGGG
>NW_025301564.1:0-882 GCF_018294505.1 Triticum aestivum
CTGGTTATAGGATGGTAATTGATTTACGCAAATTAAATAAGGCTACTAAAAAGGATCATTACCCCTTACCTTTTATCGATCAAATGCTAGAAAGATTATCCAAACACACACATTTTTGTTTTCTAGATGGTTATTATGGTTTCTCTCAAATACATGTGTCAGCCAAAGATCAATCAAAGACTACTTTTACATGCCCTTTTGGTACTTTTGCTTATAGACGTATGCCTTTTGGTTTATGTAATGCACCTGCTACCTTTCAAAGATGCATGATGGCTATATTCTCTAACTTTTGTGAAAATATTTGTGAGGTTTTCATGGACGACTTTTCCGTCTATGGATCTTCTTTTGATGATTGCTTGAGCAACCTTGATCGAGTTTTGCAGAGACGTGAAGAAACTAATCTTGTCTTGAATTGGGAAAAAGTGTCACTTTATGGTTAATCAAGGTATTGTCTTGGGGCATAAAGTTTCTGAAAGAGGTATTGAGGTTGATAAAGCCAAGGTTGATGCTATTGAAAAGATGCCATGTCCCAAGGACATCAAAGGTATAAGAAGTTTCATTGGTCATGCTGGTTTTTATAGGAGGTTTATCAAGGACTTCTCAAAAATCTCTCGGCCTCTGACTAATTTATTACAAAAAGATATACCATTTGTCTTTGATGATGATTGTGTAGAAGCATTTGAAATACTTAAGAAAGCATTGATCTCTGCACCTATTGTTCAGCCACCTGATTGGAATTTACCCTTTGAAATTATGTGTGATGCTAGTGATTATGCTGTAGGTGTTGTTCTAGGACAAAGAGTTGATAAGAAACTAAATGTTATTGAATATGCTAGTAAAACTCTAGACAATGCTCAAACAAATTATGCTACTACTGAAAAA
>NW_025301565.1:0-882 GCF_018294505.1 Triticum aestivum
TGTCGGTGACACTCTTATTTGCATCATTGTGGGTGATGATATTTTTTTAATGAGTATATTTGTTCTGCACTTTCGTAAAAGTAAAATAATATTTTTTAAAAATATTCAGAAAAAAATGCCCAACCACCGCAGCCGGGCCCGTAGTGGGGAACAAATCATACACCCAAATCAAGCCCGAAGGGGGCGACTCGGGCGGCTGATAGAGCCCACTAATGGGCCCGGCAACGGGGTCCAACAGGGCTGCGGGCATGTATAAGAGAGGAGCTCGGTGGAGGGGGCGGAGGCAGCTATTTAAGCCGCTCCTCGCGCCCCCCGGCTTCCGAGGTGGGACTAAAAATGGCGTCCCCATCGCGCCCCACACTGCACGTGGTCGCCGCAAGGCTCAGGAGGCCTATTTTGCACTGTCTCGGGCCGGCCCAGCTCAGCCCAATGAAGGCACGCCGCCACTCGGCCCCTCCTCCGGCCCACGCCCACTCCCCTTCCTCAGTGCACGCGGCCGCCGCAGGGCTCATGAGGCCGTTTTCGGCGCTGTCACCGGCCGGCCCAGTTCGGCCCATAGAGGCAGGGCGCCACTCGCCCCCTCCCACGGCCCACGCCCACTCCCCTCCCCCGCGCGCTGCCGAACTCACGCCAGTTTAGTCCCACCTCGGAACCGGAGGGGCGCGAGGAGCGACTTAAATAGCTGCCTCCGCTCCCTCTTTCGAACTCCTCTCTTATCACACTGCCCGCAGCCCCGTTGGACCCCGTTGCCGGGCCCATTAGTGGGCTCTATCAGCCGCCCGAGTCGCCCCTTTCGGGCTTGATTTGGGTGTATGATTTGTTCCCCACTATGGGCCCGGCTGCGGTGGTTGGGCATATTTTTTTCTGAATATTTAAAAAAAA
>NW_025301566.1:0-882 GCF_018294505.1 Triticum aestivum
ACAAGCTCAAGATTACCACCTGGGCCTTAGTCTACTCGTCGATGTCAACGTCTACGAAGAACCCATCAGAAGGGGTTGCAGCGCCTTCTGTAAAATGTAAATTATAGCAACATGAGTACAAAGGTACCCAGCAAGACTTACGTCAGATCCTACATACATGCACATTATCAAGAAGGGTTGGTGGAGTTATTGTAGCAAGCCAGCTTTGACTCTTGGCTAAACTATCCTACGAGACTCCAACTTGAAATGGTTTTGCGCACACGAGTCCACTACTCACCACTTCAATACACCACCGAGGATCCACCTCCGTCATCCTACGGAAGAGCCATCCTCGGCGCTCACGCTTATCTTGAGATTTTTAGTAGTATCCATTCATTTGTCTATGAACTGTATAAGAAACCAAGTAGTCCTTTACCGCGGACGCGGCTATTCAAATAGATCATGTTAACCCTGCAGGGGTGTACTTCTTCATACATGTTTCCACCACTTAGCGTCTGCACACGACATGTGCTCGGCAGACTTCAAGCGAAAGCCGACGTGGGTGTAGACCACGACCTACCTAAACACCTAAGTCTCTAGTCCAGGTTTATCGGCTATCCAGGTTCCATCCGCAGGGAGTCCGGCCGAGGTTTCCCATACGGCCCCGAACGATGTGTATAGGGTTCCCGAGATACCTAATGGGTATTCGATACACCGTGCCACGTACCTACCGCATCACAGCCCACCCCGCGGGTCAGCACTGTCCACGGCCTCCAGTAAGCTACAAACACCAGAAACTACTTGCAACTCCTGGACAGAGGACTAGGGTGAATAAGAAGTCGAGCGGGGTCATATTTCAGGGCCCAATGCATGGTAGTAGCTGAATCTTAAATCACGCATACA
>NW_025301567.1:0-882 GCF_018294505.1 Triticum aestivum
GTGAATCCATAACCTCTTGGTGATTGGTGGTCATATCTACAAGGAACGAAGACACCATGAGATAAATGTGATCCAGAGAGCTTAATGCATGATTCCGGTTTAACAACCTTAATCGTGGAGATGACCATCTTGTGGCATCACCAAAGCAGGACTATAGAAGAGAATGGAATCCATGTGGAGTTCTAGAACTCAAGGGTGATCCTCTTATTGAACAAAAAAAATATATTAGACTCACGATACGAGGTAACTGGCATTACTGTCACACTGGCACACTTGATGTACAACATGATCCAGTCTCCCCGCTCCTAATCTCTCTACTCTAGGAAACCACTTTTATTTTAAGTATTCTAATTTATGTTCTTTATTTTTAAGTTATTATTCTCGCTGCCACAAGCAATACCTTGTACCACTCTGGTATATTTTTTCATGTCACAATAATACCATCTGCAGATTCTCAAATTGTTAATTTACACAAGAGCTGTGACAACTTGTGTGTGACCGAAACGCCGCTCATACTCTCATTTGCCCTTCGTTGGGATGATAACTATTGGGATACTTACACGATTGTGCTACAATACCTCATGTGTCTTGCAGGCCATCAAGCATTTTCTAGCACCGTTAATTGCCAGGGAGCTAAGCGCATAGTATATGTTTAATAAGTGATTCACAGGTGTTGTTATTGTAGATGTTTCATTTCTCTGAGAGAGGCGCTGCTTGTTATAGTAGAAGTTGTCTACAATCTTACATTGTGCATTTTCCGCGGGTGCTACAAGCTTCATTAACAGAACAAACAAAAAAAATCAAACTACTAAGCTGAACACTTTGTTTGCATAGATGTCGATTACTCCAAATAAAGAGAAGACTCTAAGGGAGTATTGTGCT
>NW_025301568.1:0-882 GCF_018294505.1 Triticum aestivum
TGAAATGATGATACCATGCCAAGTTTCGACATTTTCAGAGTTCATTTTGTAGTGATTTTCAATTTCACGGTCATTTAGCTCTCTAAACAAATCGGTAAATGACTGAAAAATAGCAAATGATGTCAGAAAGTTGTGAAAATTGATGACGTCGCTTTGAATGGTGCATACGGAATGCAAAAAAGTCCGGAGTTGTAATAAGTTTAAAAAAATGAAGTGCCCATGTAACAGATGAGTTCTCGTCAGAAACCCTGATACTCCGAAAGCGATTGTCCAGTTTGTACATGAAGTGCGTCCAGTTTTTGCCTTAACCCTCTCTACTCTTTTGCACATGCTGTGTGGGTGAAATGATGATACCATGCCAAGTTTCGACATTTTCAGAGTTCATTTTATAGTGATTTTTATTTTCACGATCATTTAGCTCTCTAAACAAATCGGTAAATGACTGAAAAATAGCAAATGATGTCAGAAAGTTTTCAAAATTGATGACGTCGCTTTGAATGGTGCGTACGGAACGCAAAAAAAGTCTAGAGTTGTAATAAGTTTAAAAAACTGAAGAGCCAGTGTAACAGATGAGTTCTCGTCCCAAACCCTCATACTCCGAAAGAGATTGTCCAGTTTGTACACGAAGGGCCTCCAGTTTTTGCCGTAACCCTCTCTACTCTTTTGCACATACTATGTGGGTGAAATGATGATACCATGCCAAGTTTCGACATTTTCAGAGTTCATTTTGTAGTGATTTTCAATTTCTCGGTCATTTAGCTCTCTAAACAAATCGGTAAATGACTGAAAAATAGCAAATGATGTCAGAAAGTTTTGAAAATTGATGATGTCGCTTTGAATGGTGCGTACGGAAAGCAAAAAAAGTCTGGAGTTGTAATAAGT
>NW_025301569.1:0-882 GCF_018294505.1 Triticum aestivum
TTGTTGATTTGTTCTTTCGTGAAATTATTCTCTTGCATGGTGTGCCAAATACTATTGTTTCAGATCATGATACTAAATTTCTTAGGCACTTTTGGAGATGTTTATGGGCTAAGTTGGGGACTAAACTGCTTTTTAGTACTACTTGTCACCCCCAAACTGATGGACAAACTAAAGTAGTCAATAGAACATTGTCTACTATGCTTAGGGCTGTTTTGAAGAATAATAATAAAATGTGATGTCAGGACCCCGACTCAATGTCACATCGATCTAGCCTGTAACACCTCATATCACTTTGCGGCCTCACGCACGGTATTCCCACGGGTGTCGCCTTACCTTTGCCCGGGACCGTTTGCGCCTTTTGGCTCACGTATATGATGATGTCGCTAGCATCCATATGATAAGGAGCCCGGGCTGACATGACTAGTCGTAAACCCAAAGTGGCACAGACTTACAGGGACAGGCATCCATGACCCAGCATCGAACGTGTCGGTCATCAGCAAGTGGGTCCGGGCTGTAGCACTGGGCTAGCAGGACTCCGGTAAACCGGGTTGTAGCGGACTAACAGGGCTCCGGTATTCAATGCGTGACATTTCCCCAAAGGGACAGACACAAGAACGAAGAAGGACACATGCCGGCCAGCCTAAGTGTTCCGGAGTAGTAGCAAGCTACCATGGCTCAATGGAAACACTAGGAGACATTTCCCGGTAAGAGAGGCTACTAAAGATAAACAACTAGATAGTCAGATCCCACACATACCAAGCATTTCAATCATACACACAATATGCTCGATATGTGCAAATACAACAAGGCATCACAACATGACTCTACGACACAAGTACTTTATTTAAAGGCTCAGAGAGCCATACATAACATACATACAAG
>NW_025301570.1:0-882 GCF_018294505.1 Triticum aestivum
CTCTCTCTCTCCCACCCGAGAACCACCGCCGCCGCCGACGAGAACCACCACGGCCACAGCCACCCCCTCGCCCCTCGGTTGTGCCCACAAGCTCCGCTCCTCCGCCCTGAAGCTCCCCGTCAAGCCGTGCCCCTCCGGATGCCCCGTGGAGCCGTCGCCGTCGCCAAATTCGACTCCGGCCGCCGTGGACCCTCGCCGGCGATTCGGGAGCTACCGGGCATCTCCGACCTCGCCCTCGCGCTCGCTAGTTCCGCGGTGAGCCCCCGCACCTAACCCCCTCCTCCCCGTGTCCGTTTGCCCCGTCTAGCTAGCTCGCCACCGCGCCCGTAAGCCCCTCGCCGCCGGCCATGGCGCCACGGTGGCACGAGCCCAAGCCGGTCCCTTCCGCGCGCGTCCCCGTGTTCCTGGTGACGCCAGGAGCCCGTAGGAACCCTCCGTCTCCACTGCCGTGCACCACAACGCCGCGGCCACCAGTTGCCGAACTCCGGCCGCCGCCCTGAGCTCTGCTCCGGCGAGCTCCGCCGCCCCCGCAGCCCTCCGCGTGCTCCACTGGATGCGCGTGAGCGCGGGCTTCGCTCCCGTGGTCTCCGCCGCCCGAATGGTCGCCGGAACGGCGATCCCGAGCCCCTCCGCCGTCTCGGGCATCGCCGGCGGCTAAACGCCAGCGGGATTGACCGGTCAACCTCGCTAACCCCCCCCCCCCTGAGGCTGACCAGTGGGCCCGACCCCCCCTAACCTTTTAATTAAATTAAATTAACCCTGTTAACCCCAGTGTCACTGACGTGTGGGTCCCACACGTCAGGATTGACCTGGACAGCCGCGTTGACCGCTGATGCAATGATGACGTCATGCTGACGCAATTATACATTTTCTGGAATTAAA
>NW_025301571.1:0-882 GCF_018294505.1 Triticum aestivum
GTGTTGATGTAGAAGCTCTCAGTGATCGATTCCCCCTCCGACGGAGCGCCGGAAAAGGCCCCAAGATGGGATCTCATGGGTACAGAAGGTTACGGCGGTGGAACTAGGGTTTCGTGGTGCTCCTGGATGTTTTCGGGGTATATGGGTATATATAGGAGGAAGAAGTAGGTCGGTGGAGCTGCGAGGGGCCCACGAGGGTGGGGGGGGGGGCAGGCGTGCCTCCCTGCCTCGTGGCCTCCTTGCTTCTTTCTTTATGTCCACTCCAAGTCCTCTGGATCACGTTTGTTCCAAAAATCACTCTCCCGGAGATTTCATTCTGTTTGGATTCCGTTTGATATTCCTTTTCTGCGAAACACTGAAATAGGCCAAAAAAACAGCAATTTGCACTAGGCCTTGGGTTAGTAGGTTAGTCCCAAAAATAATATAAAAGTGTATAATAAAGCCCATTAAACATCCAAAACAGAATATATAATAGCATGGAACAATAAAAAATTATAGATACGTTGGAGACGTATCTGTTGGGGAACATAGTAATTTCAAAAAATTCCTACGCACACGTAAGATCATGGTGATGCATAGCAACGAGAGGGGAGAGTGTGTCCACATACCCTCGTAGACCAAAAGCGGAAGCGTTAGCACAACACAGTTGATGTAGTCGTATGTCTTCATGATCTGACCGATCAAGTACCGAACGTACGACATCTCCGAGTTCAGCACACGTTCAGCTCGATGATGTCCCTCGAACTCCGATCCAGTCGAGCTTTGAGGGAGAGTTCCGTCAGCATGACGGCGTGTTGATGATGATGATGGTCTACCGACGCAGGGCTTCGCCTAAGCACCGCTACGATATTATCGAGGTGGATTATGGTGGAGGGGGGCACC
>NW_025301572.1:0-881 GCF_018294505.1 Triticum aestivum
GGGCCAGAATCGGCCAAAACTGCCAGTGTTGATGGCCGACACGTAAACGCTCCCAGGGTTCATTAATTATGGAAATCATTCCGGGACCCCTAAACAGTGGGTAAGAATCCAAAAAATGGGCCAGAATCGGCCTAAACTGCCAGTGTTGATGACCGACACATAAGGGCACCTTGGGGTTCAACAACTATGGAAATCACTCCGGGGCCCCAAAACAGTGAGTAATATTCCAAGAAACGGGCTAGAATCGGCCAAAATTGCCAGTGTTCATGACTGACACGTAAGCGCACCTTGGGGTTCAACAACTATGGAAATCGCTTCTGGACCCCAAAACAATAATCCATGAAACGGGCCAGAATGGGCCACACCGCGAGTGTTGATGACCGACACGTAAACGCACCCCTGGGTTCGTTAATCATGGAAACCACTCCGCAACCCCTGAACAGTGAGCTTATAGACAAAAACTAATCCATGAAACGGGCCAGAATTGGCCAAAATTGCCAATGTTGATGAGCGACACGTAAGCGCACCTTGGGGTTCAACAACTATGGATATTGCTTCGGGACGCCAAAACAGTGAGTAATAATCCAAGAAACGGGCCAGAATCGGCCAAAACTGCTAGTGTTGATGACCGACACATAAGGGCACCATGGGGTTCAACAAATATGGAAAACACTTCGGGACCCCAAAACAGTGAGTAAATTATGCAAGAAATGGGCCAGGATCGGCCAAAACTGCGAGTGTTGATGACCGACACGTAAACGCACCCAAGGGTTCGTTAATCATGGAAACCTCTTCGGGACCCCAAAACAGTGAGTAAAAATCCAAGAAATGGGCCAGAATCGGCCAAAACTGCAAGTGTTGATCACCGACACGTAAGCGCA
>NW_025301573.1:0-881 GCF_018294505.1 Triticum aestivum
CCTTTGTAACAGACGAGTTTCCGGATGAAATCCTGATACTTTGAAAGAGATTGTCCGTTTTGTACACGAAGTGCATCCAGTTTTTGCCGTAACTCTCTCAACTTTCTTGCACATGCTATGTGGATGAAATGATGATATCATGCCAACTTTCAACCTTTTCAGAGTTCATTTGAAATGCTTTTCAATTTTAGGGTCTTATAGCTCAAAATAATTAGTAAATGCATGAAAAATAACAAATGAAGTCAGAAAGGATTGAAAAATGATGATGTGGCTTTGAATGGTGCATTTTGAACACACAAAAAGTAAGGAGTTCAAATAAGGTTTAGAAAATGAAATCCCTTTGTAACAGACGAGTTTCCGGATGAAATCCTGATACTTTGAAAGAGATTGTTCGTTTTGTACACGAAGTGCATCCAGTTTTTGCCGTAACCCTCTCAACTTTCTTGCACATGCTATGTGGATGAAATTATGATATCATGCCAACTTTCAACCTTTTCAGAGTTCATTTGAAATGCTTTTCAATTTTAGGGTCTTATAGCTCAAAATAATTAGTAAATGCATGAAAAATAACAAATGAAGTCAGAAAGGATTGAAAAATGATAATGTGGCTTTCAATGGTGCATTTTGAACACACAAAAAGTCAGGAGTTCAAATAAGTTAAAAAAATGAAAACCGTTTGTAACAGACGAGTTTCCGGATGAAATCCTGATACTTTGAAAGAGATTGTCCGTTTTTTACACGAAGTGCATCCAGTTTTTGCCGTAACCCTCTCAACTTTCTTGCACATGCTATGTGGATGAAATGATGATATCATGCCAACTTTCAACCTTTTCAGAGTTCATTTGAAATGCTTTTCAATTTTAGGGTCTTATAGCTCAAAA
>NW_025301574.1:0-881 GCF_018294505.1 Triticum aestivum
CCGAAAACGCCCATGTACGAGGAGCGGCGAGGAAATAGACAAGCTGTTGAAAAATTGGAAAGACTGCCCATTGCTGGGAAAGAAGCAAAAGGCGCCAGAGCCAGGAAAGAAGCGAAAGGCGCCAGAGCCACTGCTGAAGGTATGGAAAACGAGGTCTGTTTTCTGGGACTTGCCGTACTGGAAGATCCACCGTGTGCCTCACAGCCTTGATGTCATGCATATCACGAAGAACGTGTGCGAGAGTCTGCTTGGTACCCTGCTCAACATGCCAGAGAGGACCAAAGATGGGCCGAAAGCAAGGGCAGACTTGAAATCAATGGGCATCAGGCAGGAGCTTCATGCTATATATGATGATGATGATGATGATGATGATGATGATGATGATGATGATGACGATGATGATGAGGCGAAGCAGGACACAGAAAGTCGTCGCAAAGGCAAAAAGGCCAAGAAGACCGGAAATGACTACCCTTCCGCATGCTTCACTCTAAGTCAGGAGGAGATCGAGCAGTTTTTCACCTGCCTCCTAGGAGTAAAACTTCCTTACGGTTACGCGGGGAAGATAAGCAGATACCTAGACCCTGCGAAGCAGAAGTTCAGCGGGATGAAGTCTCACGACTGTCACGTGCTGATGACGCAGATACTTCCAGTTGCAATTCGTGGGATCATGGACGCGCACGTCCGTGAAATGCTATTTGGCCTATGCAACTTCTTCGACGTCATCTCTCGAAAGTCGATTGGCGTGAGGCAACTCAGAAGGCTACAGGAAGAGATCGTGGTGATACTATGCGAGCTTGAGATGTACTTCCCGCCCGCATTCTTCGACGTTATGGTGCATCTGCTGGTCCATATAGTGGAGGATATCATCCAACTCGGGCCGA
>NW_025301575.1:0-881 GCF_018294505.1 Triticum aestivum
TAAGAAAGAGTCGCGCGCGTTAGTACACACATATTTATTCAAATCAGTTAGTTTGTATCACCAGAGGCTCAATGTATATATATACCTCGGCGCCGGAGGTGGTTGCTACTTCCATTTGAAGATCGTCGTTTATCGACGTTTGTTCGGCATCATCTTGCTGACGGCGCCCTTCATCTTCACCGTCAAGGTTCAGATAAGAAGAGATATCATCTTCTTCTTCTCCGGTCGGCACATATAGAATATCGCCGTTTATGATGCCGAACATATGTGCTTCACCGTCCGGATCATAGTTGTCCATAATCGGGTCAGCTCTATCGTCCGCCATTATGTCAGTCCTGAAAACATGTAGTAAAAACAAATTAATTAAGTGAAGAAGGGGGGCGGTGGCGGTGGCGGTGGCGAAAGGGCGGTGGCGAAAGGAGGGGGCGAGGAAGGGGTGGGAGAGGGTGTCGCGGTAGAGCGCGAGACGGGGCGGCAGACGACGACGTCATGGAGAGGGGAGGCGAGGACAACACATTTATAACCCTCGCCGTCCCCTCTCGATCCCTAAAAAAACACCGCGCGCATCGCTGCCCCCCTCGCCGCCCCTCTCCGTATAAACAAATTGTCCGAACAGAGCTTGGAGTAGAGTGGCTAGGGTTTGGCCAGGGATGCGGATGGAGACGAATATATGTGGGGTCGGGATGGCCCATGTGCAGGGCGGGGGGTGCTGGCCACACTCTTTTTTTCTTTTCTTTTTTTCTTCTTCTTCATCTTTCTTCTTTCTTTCTTCTTCTTCCTTTTTCTTTCTTGTTTTTTCTTCTTCCTTTTTCTTTCTTCTTTCTTTCTTCTTTCTTTTTTTCTTCTTCCTTTTTTTTCTTCTTTCTTTTTTTCTTCTTTCT
>NW_025301576.1:0-881 GCF_018294505.1 Triticum aestivum
CAACACTCACATATTCGGCCGAATCGTGTCCGTTTCGTGCACTATGACTCAATGTTTTGGAGACCCAGAGGGATTTCCACGATCGATGAACCCCGGGGTTCGTTTATGTGTCCGTCGTCAACACTGAGAGTTTTGGCCAATTCTGACGGGTTTCGTGGACTATTACTCACCGTTTTGGGGTCCCGAAGCGATTTCCATAGTTGTTGAACCCCAAGGTGTCCTTACGTGTTGGTCATCAACACTCGCAGTTTTGGCCGATTCTGGCCCGTTTCATGGACTATTACTCACCGTTTTGGGGTCCGAAAGCGATTTCCATGGTTGTCGAACTCCAAGGTGCGCTTACGTGTCGGTCATCAACAATCACTGTTTGGACCGATTCTGGCCCGTTTCTTGGACTACTACTCTATTTTGGGGTCTCGGAGTCATTTCCATGATTGACGAACCCCAGGGTGCGTTTACGTGTCGGTCATCAACACTCACATATTTGGCCGAATCGTGTCCGTTTCGTGCACTATTACTCAATGTTTTGGAGACCCAGAGGGATTTCCACGATTGATGAACCACGGGGTGCATTTATGTGTCTGTCGTCAACACTCACGGTTTTGGCCAATTCTGACATGTTTCGTGGACTATTACTCACGGTTTTGGGGTCCCGAAGTGATTTCCATAGTTGTTGAACTCCAAGGTGTGCTTACGTGTTGTTCATCAACACTCGCAATTTTGGCCGATTCTGGCCCGTTTCATGGACTATTACTCACCGTTTTGGGGTCCCAAAGCGATTTCCATGGTTGTCGAATTCCAAGGTGCGCTTACATGTCGGTCATCAACAATCACAGTTTGGGCTGATTCTGGCCCGTTTCTTGGACTATTACTCTATTTTG
>NW_025301577.1:0-881 GCF_018294505.1 Triticum aestivum
AGAATAAGTATTGCGTCTGATACCAGATTAGAGCATTAGGAAGGTGGCCCGTGAATTAAATACGAAGCCAAGCGCGAGGAATAACTTCGACAACAGGGTGTATAGGAGAGTCAGGTTTCGATCCTATGGATCTGTGGGTTATGGGCCCACCATGTGGTTTTTTTTTTTTTGTAATAGGAGCAGTGACATCTTTCACGGTCATGATAGCAAGGCATGTCAGGGAGTACCAAGTCAGTTATGTCGGCAACAACGTTGGTACCAAGGGCGAGGGACGAAGAGAACCATTTTCCTGCTCGTTGAAATGAGGCGGACCAATAGGCAAGGTTCCCGTCCATCGGTGGTTACCGGAATGTCATCAACAATAGTAACAAGGTCTTACTGACAGAGTTGTACATCGAGGTGTTTGCACAAGCAGTGGATTATTACTGCTTATATCATATAGATCATAGAAAAGGTTTAAACAAACCAATGGAAGGAAAATATGATCATCAGATTAAACAGAACAATGGAAAGGAAAATATGTTTAAACACATATTTTGAGGGTATATCCTTCCCAAGGACAAGCGGAGCATGATATCCATGACAGGATAGAAAGTAGAAACCGTTTAGGTAAGGGGAGAGGAATTTGATGACAATACCCATACAGCGGTGTTTGGATAATTGATCAGGAAACATTTAGCATTGGGCTTGAAATGTTCTTGTCAAAAATCGGAGTACCACAAACATGCTTCGAGATAGCATCGACATGGTCTTCGAGCAAAGGTCGGACTTTGGAAACATGAAGGATCCATCAGGAATAACTTGTAGAATAAGTCTTACAATTTCCTCATGGATGAATGGATAATCTTGCTGAAAAGGAATCTATAATGATAGGTCCTCCA
>NW_025301578.1:0-881 GCF_018294505.1 Triticum aestivum
GAACACACAAAAAGTCAGGAGTTCAAATAAGGTTTAAAAAATGAAATCCCTTTGTAACAGACGAGTTTCCGGATGAAATCCTGATACTTTGAAAGAGATTGTCCGTTTTTTACACGAAGTGCATCCAGTTTTTGCCGTAACCCTCTCAACTTTCTTGCACATGCTATGTGGATGAAATGATGATATCATGCCAACTTTCAACCTTTTCAGAGTTCATTTGAAATGCTTTTCAATTTTAGGGTCTTATAGCTCAAAATAATTAGTAAATGCATGAAAAATAACAAATGAAGTCAGAAAGGATTGAAAAATGATGATGTGGCTTTGAATGGTGCATTTTGAACACACAAAAAGTCAGGAGTTCGAATAAGGTATAAAAAATGAAATCCCTTTGTAACAGACGAGTTTCCGGATGAAATCCTGATACTTTGAAAGAGATTGTCCATTTTGTACACGAAGTGCATCCAGTTTTTGCCGTAACCCTCTCAACTTTCTTGCACATGCTATGTGGATGAAATGATGATATCATGCCAACTTTCAACCTTTTCAGAGTTCAATTGAAATGCTTTTCAATTTTAGGGTCTTATGGCTCGAAATAATTAATAAATGCATGAAAAATAACAAATGAAGTCAGAAAGGATTGAAAAATGATGATGTGGCTTTGAATGGTGCATTTTGAACACACAAAAAGTCAGGAGTTCAAATAAGGTTTACAAAATGAAATCCCTTTGTAACAGACGAGTTTCCCGATGAAATCCTGATACTTTGAAAGAGATTGTCCGTTTTGTACACGAAGTGCATCCAGTTTTTGCCGTAACACTCTCAACTTTCTTGCACATGCTATGTGGATGAAATGATGATACCATGCCAACTTTCAACCTTTT
>NW_025301579.1:0-881 GCF_018294505.1 Triticum aestivum
CCGGCGGCGGGGGCTGGCGCGGCGGCGGCGCAGGCGAATGGCGGCGTGCCACGTGGCGGCGGCGGGGTGACCCGGACAGGTCCGGCTGCGGCCGGACGTGTCCGGTGGCGGCGGGGACGAATCTGCTAGGGTTTCGTCCGGAAATTCGGAGGGGAAGGCATATTTATAGGTAGAGGGAGCTAGGAGTGTCCAAATGAGGTGTAGTTTTCGCCCACACGATCGTGATCGAACGACCGAGAGCATGGAGGGGAGTTAGATGAGTTATTGTGCTGTTTTGGAGGGGTGTTGGGCTGCAACACCAAAGAGGCCTTTGCGGATATGCGGATAACCATTGGAGTACCAAACGAGCTCCAAATGACCCGAAACTTGACAGGTGGTCTACCGGTGCTATACTAGGGCCACTTGGCAAGGCTCGGTCCATTCCGAGAACGTTCAACACCCGCACACGAAAAGAGACAAGAGGGGTGCGCCGGTGCATGTGGGAGTGTCGGATTGCGAAACGGACAATGGGGAAAATGCTCGGATGCATGAGACGAACACGTATGCAAATGAGATGCACATGATGACATGATATGATATGCATGACATGAATAAAATGAAAAAAAATACAAAACCCAACCATGGAGGAAATATCATATCACATAGCCGAAAATGGCAAGAGTTGGAGTTACAAAGATGGAAAGTTACATCCGGGGTGTTACAACAGCTCCTTGGAGGTGGAGGACGGGGTCGTTGAACCGGCGAGACGACGAGATCGATGATGGATCCTCATCCGGTACGGTGGATGAGGGATGTCAAGGTGTTGCTGTGGACAACGTCGTCGGGGAAGAGGCTCCGGTTGGTTGGCTGACGGAGAAGGGTGTGGGGCTTCGTCGTGGGTT